>NC_062970.1:46136129-46158172 GCF_023119035.1 Salvia hispanica | reverse complement strand
CTTTACAACACAATAACCAGGATATTCAATGCAATACAATCTTAAACAAAAGAAAACTGAAAGACGAATTGGATAATTCTATTATTCCAAACGCCATATAAATTTTCAAGTATATATTTCAAGTCAACATTGAAGTCAACACGACCCAACTTAGTCTCATAGGTCAACAAGTCATAGTATTTCATAATTTTATTAATAGTACACAAACTTTTATTTATTATCACGCAGTTTTATTACATTCTCTTATTCATCAAACTTGATTTATTCCAATGGTCTCTCAACTCTTCTAGCAACGGAGATTAGGTCCGGGACTAACTCCGATTTGGCTGCAGTAGCGCGTGTAGTAATTAACCCTAGCAGTCACAGTAGCCGGATTCGCGCCGTTGCATTCAAGATTTCCGTTGATGGCACGGATACTAGCTCCAAAGCCCTGCCCCGATATGATAAGCGAGTGCACATTGTTCATCCAGAACCACAACGCGGTCTTAAATGAGATAATAGGGTCTCTAGCTACGATATCAGGGTTGTTCAGTCCATCAAATCCTATGGCTCGGCCAGCTGGCCCGTAGTTGTAGTTCCAAGAGATTTGTATCGGGCCTCGTCCGTAATAGCCCTGGCCCGGTGTGCAAGGCCACTGTCTGTTGTTGCTGTCACAATAGTTTCGGGATTGGCCGTTTATCTCTCGTGTGTAGCAAAAGTCTGCATGGACACAAATGAAATCGATCAATTTTCATGAATTTATGATATACAGTACTAGTATTGTAAAATCTTGAAACTAAATAAAAAAATATTTATATATATTCTTTTATGAGTTGTTCGGTATACAAAATTGGAATTAAATGGAATTGAATTAGAAGAAATTATTTATGTGTGTGTAGTAGTGTGTTAAGTAACCCAATTTTATAACTATTTGAAAATACAATTATCTTCTTGTGATGAAATTCAAAGTGTGGAATTGTGATGAATTGAAATTGAAGGCTCTAATTCTAATTTTGAAGACTATGATACCGAATGGGACCTAAAAATATTGAATTCTAGGTATTGTAAATTAATCAAAATTACAATATACTGAAAGACCATAATTTTATTAAACTTCATGATTTCAATAACTATTATCCTAATAAAAATTACTCCCTCCGTTCCAGAGTGGAGCATTTCATATTCAACACGAGATTTTTCCAATTTTGTGGACATAGGATAGAGTAGAAAGGAAACAAAGCAGAGATAATGATGTTTCAATTTTAGAAAATGTGTCAACTAAAGTGAGTCATCGAATAAAAAAGAAAATGTGTCACTTAGAGTGGGACAGAGGGAGTATGAACTTACGTCCGGTCTCATGCGTGACGTGAGCAAAGAATGCCGCGATCTCCCGCTTAGCATTCTCAACGGAGCCGGTGGTTCCGAACTGAGGATACGACCTAATCGCCTGGAGGAAGGCGGCACGTGTGTAGAAGCCCTTCCCGGCGCAGCTAGCCGGGGCCTGATTAGCGATCCCGTTGAAGAAATTATCCGTGACCACGTTACTAACTACGACTCCGTTGCTTCCTCCGGGCGAGCCACCGAAACATGGCCCCGAACGGCAGCCATTGCCGCAATAAGCGTCACCAGAGCCGCAGTAGCCGAACTGGCCGCAGCATAGGTTGGAAGCACAGCCGCAGTTCAGGCCGGAAACGTGTTTTCCGGTGGCCAGAAGGAGAGCGAGAAGTGTGTAGAGAGTTAGAGAAAGTTTCTTGTTTGGAGATAATTAAAAGAGAGAAATTGTTGTTTTGGTGTGGTGAAGAAGGTAGGGATAGAAGGGTATTTATAGTGTAAAATCAAGATGTTTTGAAGCTTGGAAATAATGGACAATTAAGAATGGAAAAGTTTACTTTTGACATTTGATGAATACCAATAATAGTGATAATTTATGCTAGAATTTCAATTAATTAATTTAAATATGTTGATAATGTCATAATTATCTAAAGTTGTGTCACATTTTAATATTGGATTAGTTGGGTTTTATTTGTAAGCTAGCTACTCACTTTTGAAAACTGTGTAAACTATATAAGTTTCACAATCTTAACATTTTGTTACGTAAATCAGATATATACTCCTTGAAAGTAAAGTACAATTTCTATTTTAGCCCATCCTTTAAAATTATATACTTCTATTTTAGAAGGGATTCAAATAAAAACTGTCTCTACAACCATGAAAAATTGCTAGATCTCGCATCCTCTTAAAATAGAATCGTGGAAATATGAGAATCTCTTTAATTGTAAGAATTTTATATCAAATTTAAAAAAAATTCTCCAATGATATGAGATCTATACTGCAATATACTTAAAACTTTTAACTATTTTTTCAATTCTATCTTTCTTACTTTATCAATTATACACTAAAAATTGAATTCTTTCAGAAGTTAATATTTTCAAAGGAGGGTATGGTATTACATAAGATTTTACTAGTAATATATAATGAAATTGGCTTGATGAAAGAAACAAATATAAAACCTATACTTCTTTTTTAATTGGTTCGAATATGACCATAATTAATGTTTAATTATATCCCTACCAGTTTACCACAATTAGGTTTGGCTCATTCTTCTTCGTAATAAATAAAATTCTTAGCAGCCAAAATTAATGAGATCTCAGCAGCCAAAGACTCATTGACTAAGCTAACAATTTTTACTGTAATATCTAGATTAATCCTTGTTTATTACCACTAAAATAAAACGTTATTAAAAAACTAAAAATAACACACTCCTTCCGTTCTGCCATAAGTGACTCGTATTCGTTTGAGACATCCTACCTAAAATGAATCAGTTTCTATTTTGTCAAAATATAACACAATTAATTTATCTTTTATTCTATTCTCTCTTTATTTAATTTACACTTCACTCCTCTATGTAATGGTCTCTCAACTTAACTCTCTAAACATCATTTTCTTCAACATCATCCTAAAAGAATTGACTCCCGTATGGCGGGACGGAGAGAGTATGACATAAAATTAACGTAAATATGACTACTATTGTCTATATTAATGTACATTATTCTTCTGGCTTCCACCTTGAGGGCAACCTACTTTACAACCGTGGGGCAACAAGGATCTATATTTTATTTTATTTCGAAAGTGAGTTGATAATCTCCATATTTTATTTATGGTAATCAAAATTAGATTTATTTTACTTAGTTGTTAGGAACTTTAATTTTGGATTTGTTTTTTCTATATATCTTTTTGTATTTCATATATTTATATTTTATCAGAATTAAAAATGAGGAAATAAAATATTTATTATTTCCTTATGAGAAACCATATGCTCTTTTCTCTTCTTTTTGTCTTTCTCTCTCTCTATCTCGATAGGCAATCGAAAATCCTATCTGAGTATTATTTTACAATTCATATATTCATATTATAGTGAACACACACCTATAGGGATGCGGAGTCTGATCCTCATCATAATGACTCGAACATCTAGCATATTGGCTAGATGAAGAACATTTTAATGGCATATCCATTATTGTATTGACAACCATTATTGATCGTATTTACTTAAAAAAGAAAAGTTAAATGATATGTAGTGTACTAGAGTTCATTATTATATGGAAAAGTCTTATTGCATCATTTAGAACAAGTCGAGAGAGAGAAAGCAAATTTAAAATGTAAATTAATTTAGAAATATACCAGTCAATATTGAAGTCAACATGACCAACCCAACTTAGTTTCATAGGTCAACAAGGACATAGTATTTCAGCATTTTATTAATAATAGTAGAAAAACGTTTATTTATTCTCACGCAGTATTATTACATTCTCTTATTCATCAAACTTGATTTATTCCAATGGTCTCTCAAGTCTTCTAGCAACGGAGATTAGGTCCGGGACTAACTCCGATTTGGCTGCAGTAGCGCGTGTAGTAATTAACCCTAGCAGTCACAGTAGCCGGATTCGCGCCGTTGCATTCAAGATTGCCGTTGATGGCGCGGATACTAGCTCCAAAGCCCTGCCCCGATATGATAAGCGAGTGCACATTGTTCATCCAGAACCACAACGCGGTCTTAAATGAGATAATAGGGTCTCTAGCCACGATATCAGGGTTGTTCAGTCCATCAAACCCTATGGCTCGGCCAGCTGGCCCGTAGTTGTAGTTCCATGAGATTTGAATCGGGCCTCGGCCGTAATAGCCCTGGCCCGGTGTGCAAGGCCACTGTCTGTTGTTGCTGTCACAATAGTTTCGGGATTGGCCGTTTATCTCTCGTGTGTAGCAAAAGTCTGCATGGGACACAAATGAAATCGATCAATTTTTATGATTTTATGATATGTAGTATTGTAAAATAGTGAAACAAAATAAAAAAAAAAATTATAATTTCTATGATGAGTTGTTCGGTGCACAAAATTGGAATTAGATGGAATTGAATTTGAACAATTCCAAATCACTTGTTCAGTAAAATGACGTAATTGATGTGAAATTGAATTTTAAGAAATTATAGAGTATGTGTGCATGTGGTGTGTGTGTGTCAGTGTGTGTGTGTGAGTAGTGTGTGAAGTTACCAAATTTTATAACTATTTGAAATTCCAATTATCTACTTGTGATGGAATTCAAAATGTGGAATTGTGATGAATTGAAATTGAAAGCTCTAATTCTAATTCTAATTCTAATTCTAATTCCCTAGACCCAATTCTATGATACTGAATGGGACCTAAAAATATTAAATTCCAGGTATTGTAAATTAATCAAAATCACAATAATTATTATCCTCTAATAAAAATTACTCCCTCCGATCCACGGCGAAGCATTTCATATTCAACACAAGTTTTTCCAGTTTTGCGGACATAGGACAAAGTAGAGAGGAAATAAAGCAGAGATAATGATATTTCAATTTTAGAGAATGTGTCAACTAAAGTGAGTTATCGAGAAAAAAAAGAAAATGTGTCGCTTAGAGTGAGACAGAGGAAGTAAGAACTTACGTCCGGTCTCATGCGTCACATGAGCAAAGAACGCTGCGATCTCCCGCTTAGCATTCTCAACGGAGCCGGTGGTTCCGAACTGAGGATACGACCTAATCGCCTGGAGGAAGGCGGCGCGTGTGTAGAAGCCCTTCCCAGCGCAGCCAGCCGGGGCCTGATTAGCGATCCCGTTGAAGAAATTATCCGTCACTACGTTACTAACTACGACTCCGTTGCTTCCTCCGGGCGAACCACCGAAACACGGCCCCGAACGGCAGCCATTTCCGCAATAAGCGTCACCGGAGCCGCAGTAGCCGAACTGGCTGCAGCATAGGTTGGGAGCACAGCCGCAGTTCTGTCCGGAAACGTGTGTTCCGGTGGCCAGAAGGAGAGCAAGAAGGGTGAAGAGAGTGAGAGAAAGTTTCATGTTTGGAGATAATTGAGTGAGAGTTTGTTGTTTTGGGTGTGGTGAAGAAGGTAGGGATGGATGGGTATTTATAGTGTAAAATCAAGATGTTTTGAGGCTTGGAAATTATGGACAATTAAGAATGGAAAAGTTTACTTTTGACATTTGATGAATGCCGATAATAGTGATAATTTATGTTGCTAACACTGTCCTAGATATTAGAATTTCAATTTTCTAATTTAATTATGTTGATAATTCATAATTATAAGAAGTTGTGTCAGATTTGACATTGGATTAGTTGGTTTTATTCTTCTTATGGATATTTGTAAGCTAGCTAGCTATTCACTTTTGAAAACTGTGCAAACTTTATAAGTTTCATCTTTTAAAGTTATATACTTTCTATTTTAGGAAAAAAAACTTATCCCTAATGAAATTATATCCATTTTCCAATGTAATAATTTAATTATTTTTTCATTATATCGGTATTCCTTTACTAATTGTAGACTAAAAACGGTATTCTTTCAAAAGTCCATATTTTTAAGATACGAGATGGTATTACATACGATTTTACTAGCACTACAACAAAAAAAAAAGTAATTAAAAATATTTTATTAATGCATTTAAGGATGTTAATCTGTACTTTTAAATATATTTGTGTCCCAACCAAATTAGAAGATGTAAAAAGAAGCATTCTGAAAAAATAAAAAATTAAGTTAATATATCGTTAATTTAAGGAAACTTTCTTTGGCGTCCTAAATTGTTGTTATTTTTAAATTTTTCCAACGCAATTAATTCTATCTTGATTTTTATATCATTAAATAACAAGTTTTTTATAGTATAGTAGATTAGTAGTAGTAATATGTAATGAAATTGGCTTGATTGAAGAAACATGATATACTTAGTTTCTATTGTAATTAGTTCGAATATAACCATAATCAAGTTTAATTATATCCCTACCACAATTAGGCTTGGCTCATTCTTCCACGTAATAAATAAAATTAATGAACTCTTAGCAGCCAAAGACTCATTGACTAAGCTAACAATTTTTTAATGTAATATCTAGATTAATCCTTGTTTACTACCACAAAAATACTAAAAAACTAAAAATAGCATACCTTCTATTCTATCATAAGTGACTCGTATTATTTTTGAAACTTCTCACCTAAAAGAGAATCATTTTCTATTTTGTCAAAATATAATACAACTAATTTATCTTTCATTTTATTTTATTGACACTCCACTCCTTTGTATTATGCTATTTCAATTTAACTCTCTAAACACTATTTTCTTAAATATCGTCTTAAAAGGATTGCCTACTATATGGTGAGACAGAGGAAGTATGACATAAAATTATCATAAATATGACTATTATTATCTATATTAACGTAAATTATTCTTTTGGCTTCCACCTTGAGGCCGGTAACATACCTTACAATCGTGGGTGTTACATCGACCTACATTTTATTTTATTCCGAAAGTGAGTTGATAATCTCCATATTTTATTTATGGCAATCAGAATTTGATTTATTTTACTTAGTTGTTAGGAACTTTTGGATTTGTTTTATTTCTATATATCTTTTTGTATTTCATATATTTATATTTTATCCGAATTAAGAATGAAGAAATAAAATATTTTATCACTCTTTTATTTCGTTATGAGAAACCGTATGCTCTTTTGTCTTCTTTCTCTCTCTCTTTATCTCGATAGCCGATACTTCATCCATTCCACAGTAATAGAGTCATTTTATTTTCTGCACTCATTTTAAAAAATGATACTAATAAATAGTTAAAGTAGAGAGTGAGTAAATAAGATAGAGAATAATATAGAGAAAAGTGTTATCAATAGTATTCTATTTCTTACAAAATGACTCTATTTATAATTATTTTTACAAAAATGAGTGTGCAAAATAAAATGACTCTACTGTTGTGGAACGGAAGGAGTATTAATTTACAATTCATATATTCATATTGTAGTGAACACACACCTATATGGGTGCGGATAGGGGTGGCAAATCGTGCGTGTTGTGTCGTTATCGTGTCGACACGATAACGACACGATACGATAACAACAAACACGAACACGACCCGATAACAACACATATATGACACGACACAATAACGATACTATAATAATAATATTATAATATGTTAATATTATTTCTAATATTTAATTTTAAATTTTAGTTTCAAAATTTTAAAATTTTAAAATAAATGAAAATAAAAATAATATTATAATATGTTAATATTATTTCTTAATGTGTAACACGAACACGACACGAAGTGTCTGTGTCGTTATCGTGTCGACACGATAAGGACACGAACCCAGTAAACTTTGACACATACCCGTTAATTTCGTGTGAGTTCGTGTCGTGCCAAAAATTATCAGCCCTAAGTGCGGAGTCTGATCCCCATCATAATGACTCGAACATCTAGCATATTGGCTAGATAAAGAACATTAATTTTAATAGTATACCCACCAGTCATGAAATAACATCGGAATTTGGTCTTATAAAGTACACTCTCCACATAAAAATTGTTACTTTATGCGAGTTTCAATAAATATGAATTGAAAAAATTATGTGAAATATGAATTTTATTTATAAAAGGTGAGCACTTGTTTTGCCTCTTTAATTTCCCTATTTGTGACTGTAAAAGAATGACAACTTAGCGGAGAATGTGAGTCGTGATGTGAAGGAAGACGTACAATTAATTGGCTTTTGATCGATTATATACGGATTGTGAATATAGAAGGAGTTTGTACTTTTACCAATAATCAATGAAACTTTTAACAGTTAACAGTTACCATTTACCAATTAATACTAGTGGCAAATGATGCATTTAAAAGATGTGTGGGATGGTGTGACTTCATAGGTGAATTTGGATATAAATATCACTGTATTCGTACGAGGATAAAAGACGTGTTTTAACAAATACGAGATTTAAAATATTATAAATCATATAAAGGATTTAAAATATTATAAATCATATAAAGAAAATCAGTGCAAAATTAGTGGAAGGTGGATCTTAATTATGTTTATATAATATTAATTTTATAATAAAATATGAGTGATGAGGTGATAAGATCTTTCCTCTCCAATCAATAAATTGGAGTTTAAGTCAATAAAAGAATAAAAATACATAGAGAACCATTATTGATAATTTTTATTAAAAAAAAAAAGTCTATGATATCGAGAGTACTAGAGTTCATTATTATACGGGACATGTCTTATTGCATCATTAGAACAAGTCGAGAGAGAAAAAACAAATTTAAAATGTAAATTAAATTTAGAAATATAACAGTCAATATTGAAGTCAACAAGACCAGGCCAGCTTAGTTTCATAGGTCAACAAGTCATAGTATTTCATAATTTTATTAATAGTACACAAACTTTTATTTATTATCACGCAGTTTTATTACATTCTCTTATTCATCAAACTTGATTTATTCCAACGATCTCTCCTCTCCTAGCAACGGAGATTAGGTCCGGGACTAACTCCGAGTTGGCTGCAGTAGCTTGTGTAGTAATTAACCCTAGCAGTCACAGTAGCCGGATTCGCGCCGTTGCATTCAAGATTGCCGTTGATGGCGCGGATACTCGCTCCAAAGCCCTGCCCGGATATGATAAGTGAATGCACATTGTTCATCCAGAACCACAACGCGGTCTTAAATGAGATAATAGGGTCTCTAGCCACGATATCTGGGTTGTTCAATCCATCAAATCCTATGGCTCGGCCAGCTGGTCCGTAGTTGTAGTTCCAAGAGATTTGTATCGGGCCTCGTCCGTAATAGCCCTGTCCCGGTGTGCAAGGCCACTGTCTGTTGTTGCTGTCGCAATAGTTTCGGGATTGGCCGTTTATCTCTCGTGTGTAGCAAAAGTCTGCATGGGAAACAAATTAAATCGATTATTTTTTTTTATCAAACTTCATGATTTAAATGACTATTAACCCCAAAAAAAAAAGAATTACAAACTTACGTCCAGTCTCATGCGTGACGTGAGCAAAGAACGCCGCGATCTCCCGCTTAGCATTCTCAACGGAGCCGGTGGTGCCGAACTGAGGATACGACCTAATCGCCTGGAGGAAGGCGGCGCGTGTGTAGAAGCCCTTCCCGGCGCAGCCAGCCGGGGCCTGATTAGCAATCCCGTTGAAGAAATTATCCGTCACTACGTTGCTAACTACGACTCCGTTGCTTCCTCCGGGCGAGCCACCGAAACATGGCCCCGAACGGCAGCCATTGCCGCAATAAGCGTCACCGGAGCCGCAGTAGCCGAACTGGCTGCAGCATAGGTTGGTAGCACAGCCGCAGTTCTGGCCGGAAACGTGTGTTCCGGTGGCCAAAAGGAGAGCGAGAAGGATGAAGAGAGTGAGAGAACGTTTCATGTTTGGAGATATAAGAGTTAGAAATTGTGTTTTGGTATGGTGAAGAAGGTAGGGATGGATGGGTATTTATAGTGTAAAATTTAGATGTTTTGAAGGTTGAAACTTGAAAGCTTACTTTTGCATTTGATGAATGCCAATAATAGTGATAATTTAATAGAGTTTCAATTAAATAATTTAATTGTATTGATTTTATAATTATCAAAAGTTGCTAGTATAGTTTTTAATGAGATTGTTTTGACGAAAGAATCTTATATAAAATCTACTTATGTTATAACTATTCGAATTAAATCATAATTCATGTTTAATTATATCCCTACCACAATTAGGCTTGGCTCATTCTTTATCGTAATAAATGAAATTAATGCGCTCTTAGCAGCCATAGAGTCATTGACTAAGTCAACTATTTTTACCATAATTATAATCCATAATCCTCCTTCCAGGTATCAACATTTTTTAGTGGCACAAGATTTTAAGAAAAATTGTTAGGTGACATTACACCACCACGATATTCTTTAAACAATGATGAATCCACCTTAATCTAGAATGTTGAAGATTGTGACCTACAACAATATAATCCACCTTAATCTAGAATGTTAGTAATTGTTTTGGTTTTTAATCGAATCAAAATTTGAATAAATATGCCTTAGATAAGAATACTTCAAAATCCATATTACGATGTTCGAGTAACATAATTAACATAAAGATGCCTTAGATAAGAATACTTCAAAATCCATACAAGATTTTAGAAAATATAGTTATGTATTGATATTAGAGAAAACTATTTTTTAAAAAAGATTATATGACATTTCATGAGACAAACTAAAAAGGAAATGGTGATATCTATTTTGGACAAGGGAAATACTATTTTACGAAAGATCACAAAATAAGTTGTGTTATTTTTATGTTGTGTGTTAATTAATTAGTCTTTGGCTGCTAAGTTGTGGTAAACCACTATTTATCAGGAATATTATGAATAATTGACAATTTAATCGATTAGTCTTTGGCTGCTAAGAGATCAATAATTTTAAATTAGTTATGCTTTGAAAAGATATAGGGTTTACTCCTAGTATAGTACTCTTTCCACCACCTATAAGTCAATTAATTCAATTAAATAGAGGCAGGTTTATTTCATTATATTGCTTATAACCTCATAATCCAAAATTAAGACCAATTCCTTAATGTTTTGGTCTTAATATTACCTATTAATACCCTCAATTCCTTCTTTCTTCACCACACCAAAACAACAATTTCTCACTCTTAATTATCTCCAAACATGAAACGTTCACTTACTCTCTACACCCTTCTTGCTCTCCTTCTGGCCACCGGAAAACACGTTTCCGGCCAGAATTGTGGCTGTGCTCCCAACCTATGCTGCAGCCAGTTCGGCTACTGCGGCTTCAGCGACGCCCATTGCGGAAATGGCTGCCGTTCGGGGCCATGTATCAGTAGTTCACCGGGTGGAAGTAACGGAACCGTAGTTAGTAACATAGTGACGGATAATTTCTTTGATGGGATTGCTAGGCTGGCGCCGCCTGACTGCGCCGGGAAGGGCTTCTACACACGCGCCGCCTTCCTCCAGGCGATTAGGGCGTATCCTCAGTTCGGCACCACCGGCTCAACCGACAATGCTAAGCGGGAGATCGCGGCGTTCTTCGCTCACGTAACACATGAGACGGGACGTAAGTTTGAAATTTTTTTTTAGTTAATAGTCATTTAAATCATGAAGTTTGGTAAAAAATTTTTTATAAAGTTAATTTATTTCCAATACAGACTTTTGTTACACACGGGAAATAAACGGTGGAACCTTTTGTGCCAGCAGCAATATGTGGCCTTGCACACCGGGCCAGTCCTATTATGGCCGAGGCCCGTTACAACTCACTTGGAACTTCAACTACGGCCCAGCTGGCCGAGCCATAGGGTTTGACGGATTGAACAACCCAGATCTCGTGGCTAGAGACCCTATTATCTCATTCAAGACCGCGTTGTGGTTCTGGGAGAAGAATGTGCACTTGCTTATCACATCAGGGCAGGGCTTCGGGGCGACTATCCGTGCCATAAGCGGAAATCTTGAATGCAACGGCGGGAATCCGGCCACTGTGACCGCTAGGGTTAATTACTACACACGGTACTGTAGCCAAATCGGAGTTAGTCCTGGACCTAATCTCCGTTGCTAGGAGAGATCATTGGAATAAATCAAGTTTGATCACTAAGAGAATGTAACAAAATTGTGTGGGAATAAATACTAGTACTAGTATAATAAGGTTGTGGAAAACACCGAATACCATATTTACTTCACCAATATTAAGTAAAAAATGCAATGTAGTAAGAATAAATAGTACTCCCTCCGTCCCAAGGTATTAGACCAACTTTCCTTTTTGGGATGTCCCAACATATTAGACTCATTTCCTTTTTAGCAAAAAGCATCTATCTTATTTTATTCTTCACCTACTTTTTTTCTCTCTTCTCTCCCCTACTTTTTCCCTCTCTCATACTTTACTCTCTCCACTTTAACTATTTAAATATCAATTCCTTAAATCATGTGCCCAAAAGAAGTGAGCCTAATACTCCGGGATGAAGGGAGTAAAATAATAAATCAACAGGAGTGAATAACAAACATTATGTGAAATACAAAAAAAGTGAAAATAAAGAAATACTATATCCCTAAGGTGAAAGCAAGGTTCTTTCGTAATGATATCCGAATGACAATTAGAAACACGAAGCAATTCCAACTTTGGAGGAAACATTTCCAAACTCACTCAATATCCCCTATAAATATAAATGGAACCATCATCTGGAAATATATAGGATATATATTGGAGGAGTAATTTAGTTTGGAGGAAATATTTGAGAGGAGGATGAGTGGAATATGTAGGAATGGTTTTAGGAGATGTTTTGATGTGGGGAAGAAAGGAACACTCTATTTCTCAAACTTTCTCAACTTACTCAACTTCTCAACTTCTTCAACTTATCCACTTATACAAAATGTTACAACTTTCTCATATTTATAGACATCCCCTTCCTATTCTAGAATCATCTACTTCATAATTTTATATTCTAAATATCTAGATTTTTATCTATAAAAATCTAGATATAAATATCTATTTATCTAGACTATTCTCCCTAAATATCTAGATATTCTCCTACTTAATACTTTTATATTCTAAATATCTATATTCTAGAGAATTCTATCTCTAGTTAATTCTACCAAAATATCTAGATATTTCTCTCCCCAATTCTAGATAATTCTAGATAATATCTAGATATTTATGATATCTAGATAATTCTACTACAAAAAATCAAGTTTAATTATTTTTATTCCAACACCCCCCCTTAAACTTGATTTGTCATCCGGAGCAACATCCTTAACTTGATAAAGTCTTCGTACTTGAGGGGCTTTGTGAAAATATCGGCAACTTGATCTTGCGATTTCACATACTCGACTTGAATCTCCTGGTTTGCAACGAGTTCTCTTACGGTAGCGGGTGTCGATATACTTGCTTCGGTTGTGGAACACTGGCTTCTTGGTTAGTGCAATCGCCGACTTGTTATCCACACAAATAGTTGTTCGCTCCTTTTGTGGCCGCTCGAGCTCCAACGTGTCATTCTTCTCTATGGCTTTGATCTCTTCATCCATCGCAACTCGCCAATTTTCCCTTGTTGTAGCTTTTTCTGGTTCACAATCAGCAGATAAGCAAAATAAGGTAAGATCTTCTAACCTTGGGGTGTCGTCATACACTTCACCCAAACTTCGTGTGCGTTGTGTTGCTCTTTCATTCAAGAAAGATGGTGGCGAGTCTCTGACAGCTGATGTGGGAGATGTAGGTGGAGTTGTTTGTTCTTGTAGCTCCTCTCCGGTATGCTCACCTTCTCTTTGCTCTCCAAACGGTGGTATGAAGGTGAAGTCATTGTCTGAGCCGAAATCCCATATTCCTTCTTCATCGAACTCCACATCTCGGCTAATCATGGTTTTCTGCGAAGTTGGATCATATAACTTATAGCCCTTAGTGTTAGAGTCGTACCCGATGAAGATGAACGGTTTGCTTTTGTCATCGAGTTTGCTCCTCGTCTGATCCGGTACATGTGCATAAGCTTTGCTCCCGAACACTCTCAAGTGGGCGATCCCTGGTTTTCTCCCGCTCCAAGCTTCTTGAGGAGTCATTCCCCAGACACTTTTTATTGGAGACCTGTTAGACAGGTATACGGCGCACGCCACTGCTTCTGCCCATAGCTCTTTTGGCAAATTCTTCGTCTTCAGCATACTTCGAGTCATCTCGACGATAGTTCTGTTCTTTCGTTCAGCAACTCCATTCTGCTGGGGGGATCTTGGAGCCGTCAATAGCCGCCGAATTCCGTTTTCTTTGCAAAACTCTTGAAACTCCCTAGATGTGAATTCTCCACCTCGGTCGGTTCTCATTTCTTTGATTTGTAGACCGCTTTCTTTCTCGACGGCAGCCTTGAACTTCTTGAATGCGTCAAATGCTTCTGATTTCTGCTTCAAGAAGTATACCCACGTTTTTCTTGAAAAATCATCAATGAAAAGCAGGAAATAGTTATTTTTACCGAGGGAGGTTGGCTTGATTGGTCCACACACGTCTGCATGGATTAACTCCAATGGCTTCTGTGCTCTCGAACTTGACTCCTTTGGGAACGGCTTTCTGAATTGCTTCCCAACTAAGCATCCTTCACAGAGTTGATCGGGGTGCTCGATGGGTGGTAATCCTCGTACCATTTCTTTATTTGATAGCAATTTCAAGCTACCAAAATTTAGGTGCCCAAATCGAAGATGCCATAGCCAAGACTTATCTTTATAACATGCTTGAAGGCACTTCACCACATCATTTTGAACATTTAATAGAAACATCCTATTCTTGGACATTGGCACTTTGGCAATTAAATCATTTTTGTCATCTCTTATTGAAAGGCTATAATCTTTCATGTGAATGTTATAACCTTTCTCTAAGAGTTTTCCAAGACTCAATATATTGTTTCTCATATTGGGCACGTAATATACGTTTGAAATAAAATCATGAGCTCCATTTTTTAAATGAATTAGAATCTTGCCTTTTCCTTTAACTGGAATTTTAGATTCATCACCAAAGGAGACGTTGCCACTTACTGATTCATCAAGCTCCACGAACATGCTCCTGTTCCCGCACATATGATTGCTCGCTCCCGTGTCGAGGTACCACATATCATCTTTTCTTCCAGCATCTCCTTTATAAGCTAGAAGAACACATCCATTTTCTTCATTCGTATTCTCCACATAATTGGCCTTCTCTTCAACTTTTGATTTTGTTTCTCTGCACTCGGAAGCATAGTGCCCATATCTATGACAATTAAAGCACTTTATTGAAGATTTATCGTACCTCAACTGTGGATTGCTCCTTCCTCGTCCAATATTTGGGAACTCCTTTCTTTCTTCATTGTTGGAAAAATATCCTCGTCCTCGTCCACGTCCACGTCCACGAGCATATCCTCGACCACGACCACGACTACGATCTTGTCTTTGTCCAAGACCTCTTCCTTGTGGGCCACCGCCATTGCTCGAGCTTTCTTCTTTCTCCTTTGGGCTTACTTGCAACTTCAAAAGTTGCTCCACGATTTCTTGTTTCTTCTTTTGTTTCTCCTCATATGCTTGTAGTGAACCCAATAAGTGATCGATGATCATTTCCTCCAAATCTTTTGTTTCTTCAATTGTAACTACTATGTGCTCAAAATTAAGGGTTAGAGAGCGCAATATTTTCTCCATAATTCTAACATCCTCCAATTTTTCACCATTTCTTTTCATTTGATTTGACACCGCCAAGACTCTTTAAAAATAATCCGAAATTGATTCGGACTCTTTCATATGTAAAGATTCAAATTCTCCTCTTAAAGTTTGGAGGCGTACCTTCTTTACTCGCTCCGCACCAACACATGAGATTTGGAGCTTCTTCCATGCTTCTTTGGCGGTGCTTGCACTCGAGATCTTCTCGAAATCGTCGTCCCCTAGAGCTTGGTAGATGAGATAGAGAGCCTTCTTGTCTCTCTTTCTCGCATCTCGCAATCTATCCCTTTGTTGTTGGGATAGATCGGTCTCGTCTTGCGGTTCCTCGTAGCCATTCTCCACGATCTCCCAAACGTCGTGGGCTCCCAATAACGCTTTCATCTTGATACTCCAGTTATCGAAACTGCTCTTATTGAGCATGGGGACTTGGAACGACAGCAAGTTAGCCATACTACAGGTAGGAACTTATGGCTCTGGTACCACTTTGTTGAAAAATATGGGATATATGTTGGAGGAGTAATTTAGTTTGGAGGAAATATTTGAGAGGAGGATGAGTGGAATATGTAGGAATGGTTTTAGGAGATGTTTTGATATGGGGAAGAAAGGAACACTCTATTTCTCAAACCTTCTCAACTTACTCAACTTCTCAACTTCTTCAACTTATCCACTTATACAAAATGTTACAACTTTCTCATATTTATAAACATCCCCTTCCTATTCTAGAATCATCTACTTCATAATTTTATATTCTAAATATCTAGATTTTTATCTATAAAAATCTAGATATAAATATCTATTTATCTAGACTATTCTCCCTAAATATCTAGATATTCTCCTACTTAATACTTTTATATTCTAAATATTTATATTCTAGAGAATTCTATCTCTAGTTAATTCTACCAAAATATCTAGATATTTCTCTCCCCAATTCTAGATAATTCTAGATAATATCTAGATATTTATGATATCTAGATAATTCTACTACAAAAAATCAAGTTTAATTATTTTTATTCCAACAAAAATCCTATGAGAGAGAAAAATATTTTATATTTAATTAAACAAAAATATAATTATCATTCACATTTAATTATTATATTATTAACTTATCACTAAAATTTTAAGCTATATAAACAACTAGATCTATATACTATTTTTTAGTCTTTACTATTCTATTCGTATATAACTATTTGATACTACTATATTGAAGCTTGGTTCTTTTAAACTTTTGGTTTTTTCCCCCTTAAATTTCTACTATATAATATTAATTTAAAATTATAAAGTAACTTTTTTTTTTCATCACTTTACTGTTAATACACAAGAAATAAGTATAAGAATTTGAAGATATGTAATCTTATAATTTTGAATTTAACGATAGATTAGTGCTAAATAATAGTAGTATATTTATTTGTTTAAAACATACGTATAAGCAACAATCTTGGTTGGATAAATTTTAATTATCTTAATTTATGAAATTTTCATAAATATTATATTGATCTTCCACATATTCATAATTTTCCATATATATATAAAAAGGGTAAATTAGTAAGAAAATAATAAAACCGGTTTAAATAAAAACCGGTTTAAAATATAAGGGTATTTTGTATATACAATGTTTGTTAATAAATCATTACCCAAGAAAAAAATGAGAAAATAACGAGATGTAGACATGAACCCCTACATAGTTTGTTTAACGTATTAAGTAGTAAATTAACACATTTCTTAATAATTTTTCTTTTACTAATCGACTCTAACTAAAATGAAAAAGCCTAGCGGAGGAGTGATCAATTGCTAACTAATTACCAATCACAAATTAAGATCAAATCTTGGCCATTAGATTAGGAGATCTAATAGTTGAAATAATGTCACGTGAATTAAATTTTAAATTAAAAAAATTATTAAATAAACTTAAAGGGTATTAATGTCAATTCTCTTTCATGAAAATCATCTCAAAACTTTAAATTAACATAACTCTCCCGATTTAATTTATTTTTTCGCAAAAAATATATCAAATTAAAGATAATTTTATAAAGATTTTAACGATATCTCAATTGCATATGTTCCGACGATGTTCGGGTGATGAAATTTGATAAATTATATTTCGATTTTCGTGCATATTGATAAGCATATTTTATCAATAAATTGAAAAAAAAATCTTAACATAGTGTATACAAAATCTCAATATTGTGTAAGTAAAATATCAATAAAAATGTGTTGATATTTTCTTGTCCCTGTGTTACATTCTTATGTCATATTGTGGATATTTGTACACAATGTTGATATAAAAAAATACCCACGAAAATTATCATGTGATAACATAATGATGATATTACCATTTTGTTGATATTTTGTCTACTATTTATTGAAATTTGTGTGTTTTAATCTCATCCACTCATTTCAAAATCCAATAGTGTAGATTTAGTCTTAGTTTTGGATTATGATGTTATAAGCATTAGAATAGGACCCTTTTTCGGCTTACAATTTTTAAACTCCGCCAAAATATTCAATTTGTTAATCTAGGTCAAACAAAAAATATTTAAAAATTGGTTTTGAAAGGGAAAACATGTTACCCCAAATGATTTATATATATATGAATTACGAAATTAATGTAATGAAATTAATTAAACAACAAAACTAGTGGGCCTAAACTGATATTGCTGAAACAAAGACCACAACGGAGGTTGATAAAATTTAGCTGGGCCTAATGGGCCCAAAAATTAATATCACTATCTTTTAATCGTTCTATTTCTGCAATTTTTATTTTCTTATCTATAAGTATAACCATTATTCACTATACTAAACTCACACAAATTAGAGGAGGAGTGTTTTACTAATTTAATTGCGTTTCATCATCCATAGTTAATCCAACAATATAGAAGAATATGATTTTTTTTTTCAAAAAATAGTACTATTAGAAAATTTATAATAACACATGACAGGACACAAATTACTCTAGGAATAAAATTCATGAACAAAAAATTTTATGAGTTTTTAATATAGCAAACATAACTTTGCTATTTTGTGCATAACTTTTCTTTGAATTTGGACTCAAGTTCTTACGCGAAATTATACTACCTATTGTTTATGAATCAGTCAAACTCATCTGAGTTTTTTGTAGGAGTATTTGTTTTTGAATACCACATATATTTTATCTTTTATTTTGTATTTATTGGAGAATTTATAATCTTCGTATATAATCATTACGAATTGTCTTCCAATTTATTATGTAATATTTTAAGTGATCATGAATTAGTCAACCTTCGCTTTACTATTTGGTCCTTTTTCCATTGATTTTGAACACAATTCTTACGTTAAATTTTGTTTATATCTTGGAACACTAAATAAAATGCACAATTAAAAAATAAATTTCAGCTATTAGATAAAAAATGGAAGGATGAGATTAGATGAATTTTGAAAACATGGAGTTCACTGTAAGAGTGTTTTGGTTTACTCTGTCTCTGTGTTTTCATATTCGTGTTATAAACTAAACTCCTTTATAGTGAACGAAAACACTGTTGTAGTGAACATAACCTAAACCTTCCTTATAATGACATTTCTGTACAATCCGTATTTTCAAATCTATGTTACGAAACTAAAAGACCTTTATTATTAATGAATTAAAACAAATTTATAGTGACCAAAACAAATTTACAGTGACCACAACGTAATTATAGTGAACTTCGTGTTTTAGTCTATAGTTATGCATTAAAGTAATAGTTGTCCCATATCACTACTCTATGCTGGAAAATTATTTCGTCTTTTAAAACACCAACCCAATTTCTACGCTGTACTATCATGAATTATTTGGTGTCTGATAGTACAAGTTTTAAGATTGAGATAAATTTGGTAAGTAGAAAAGAATCGGATATAATTGACACTATAAAAAAATTTTTATAAGATTTATTTTGGAGAATTATTTAAACAAAGAATATAACAATAAGCAATTATTTTATAATTTTTCGCTTCGACCAAAATAATGAATATGGTTCGTTCAATTTTTCATTTCATTGATGTAAAAATCATATTGTACAATCTTCATGCATGTACAGTTAAATTTCCACATTAAATTGATGGAAGAATATCTTTGTACATAATCACGAATTATGTTTCAATTTATAATGTACATAATTTTAGTGATAATAATTTAGTCAACATTCGCTTTACTATGTATCATTTTTCTTCTCTGATTTGGAACGCAATCCTTACGTTCGAATTTTTTATATGTTGAAAAAAGAAATCGTAATATAAAAGCTCGGACCTCTTTTTACGTTATACTATATCTTATCATGAATTATATCTTAAAAAATTATTTTTATATGATTTGTGATTATAACTAATTAGTCAAGTGTCACTTTCTTGTTTTGTTTTTCAAGTTGACTGTCAAATCGTCAAGGTATGTTGGATTTCAATTAAGAGATTTTTCCTAGTTAAACTGTTACTCTTGAGATAGAATTGAGTATCCTACAAAATACAATTCACTTCAATACATGAGAGAAGAGTATATGATTTCTAAAAAAAGAATAACGATCAAATTTGTTCTTGTTGTTCTTTCCTGTGTGTTTATTTCAGGAGATGCAGAAGTGAGATGCATCGAGAGCGAGAGAGAAGCTCTTCTTAGCTTCAAGAATGACACCATCGACGAGGATGGTGTTCTCTCGTCGTGGCAAAGTGACGAATGCTGCGAATGGCATGGTGTTGAGTGCAGCAACACCACTGGCCATGTCATCGCCCTCAAATGTGATAATTTTGGATTGCGAGGTGAGGTTCGTTCTTCATTGCTTGAGTTGCATCATTTAAGTCATCTCAACTTGGATTGGAATGAGTTTGGATCCATTCCAATTCCAGAATTCATTAGGTCTATGAAACAATTACAACACTTATCTCTTGAGCATTCTGGCTTTTATGGGAAATTTCCTCCTCAGTTAGGGAACCTTACCAACCTACGTTCACTTGCACTCGGTTGGAATGGTTTTGAGACTGTCCCTCCTGAGTTAGGGAACCTTACCAATCTACGGTCACTTGACCTTAGTGGGAATCATATGAGGATCGTTCCTCCCCAATTGTGGAACCTTACCAACCTAAGCTCACTTGATCTTAGTTTAAATAGTTTAGCAAAGATAAACACTCTTGGTTTTCTCGATTTGTCGAACAACAGTTTGTCTGGAAAAATTCCAACCGGCACTCAACTTCAGAGCTTCAATGCTTCGTATTATGCCGGTAATGATGGACTATGTGGCAACCCTCTACCAAAGTGCCCCGGAGATATCTTGAGGCCATCCACCACTAATTCGAAGGGAAACATGAATGAGAAAGACAACGTCTTCTCATTTATGCAAGAAGTTGGCATATCGATGGGCTTTGGTTTTATATTTGGATTTTGGGGAGTTATTGGTTCATTCGTATGGAAGAAATCATGGAGAATTGCATTCTTCAACTTGTTGGATGTTGTTGGAGATTGGTTCTACGTCAGGATTGTTGTGTTTGTATCCAAATGGAGAAGAAATTGAAATGCAATACAGGTAAATATCAACTACATTTCATTTACTCGAATTTGTTATATTCACATTACTTTAAAATATTGCAATCAAGATTTTATTTTTTGAATTTATAACATTCCCAATTTTTTTCAGCGGTGACACTACTCGCTTTAGAGATGAAACAAGGTGAACAAACTCGGAGCTGGTGATCTTATTTCTAAGTTATTGTAATTTTAATGTTTTAGTGTTTTTACTTTCCTATGTAAACTGTATGTTGGTATGTATATGTTTTATCTAGTCTATGCATAGTTTATGACCCCGTATTAAATGCGTATGTTGATTTATATAATTTTATTTAGATTACTGTAATTATGACTGAATTTTTTATGTGTAAGCATAATATTAATTACGATTACTCTTATATCAATTTATAATTTATTTCACAATTACTATCTCACTGTAGCATAAAACGGACAATACTTTTTCCTCAAAAATGCAGTTGAATTTGTCATTAAATTGATGAAAATATCTTTGTATATTATCTTCACGGATTATCTTTCAATTTATTAATCATAATTATAGTGATATTAATTTAGTCAATAAGTTCGATTTTTTTTCATTGATTTTGAACGCAATTCTAACGTTTGATTTTGTTTATATGTTGGAAAATCATGTACAAGAAATATCTATATATATAGTCATCACGAATTATCTTCCAATTTATTAAGTAGACTATTAGTGGTTCTAGTTTAGTCATCCTTCACTTTTCTATGTGTTCTTTCACTTATTTTGAATATTCCTAAGTTAATTTTTTCCTTCAATCTTCTATGTGTTTTTTTTTCACTTAATTTTTGTTTATATGTAGGAAATTCTTTCGTCGTTTAAATCTCCGGCCCGGTTTCAACGTTATGTCATCATGAAGTATCTTTATAGAATTTCTATATGGTAGTACTAGTTTTGAAATATATACTTAAAATTTATCATATACTAATACTTTTAATTATATGCACATATCTATTCGACTATAAAAATGTAAGAATCCACAGATATATAATAGACCTCAAGATTTTGAATCTCAAAAGTCAGGAAATATA
>NC_062970.1:46118256-46136029 GCF_023119035.1 Salvia hispanica | reverse complement strand
AAGCAGCGCTCCACGAAAGCTGCGACGTCTCTCTTCATGCCGCTCCACCAAAAGGATTTCTTCAGATCTTGGTACATCTTCGTGCTCCCGGGGTGTGCAGTGTACGGGGTTTCGTGAGCTTCGCTCATGATCTCGTTCCTAAGTTCCTCATTGTTTGGTACGCACAGTCTCCCTTCGAAGGTAAGAGCGTTGTCGGAAGACTCGCTAAAGGGTCCGGATTCGCCGGTTCGTACCTCGACTCGAATTTCTTCTAGCTTCTCATCTAGTCGTTGTGCTGCCACGATCCTCGTCCTAAGATCAGGTTCTACTACTAGCGCGGCGATTCGATCTTTTGCGGTATCGGGTGTTCGTACTACCTCTATACGCAACTTACTCAACTCTCGCACTAAACCCTCCTCTTCCGTTAGAAAAACGGCGAGTTGCGAATGGTTCCTACGGCTTAAAGCGTCTGCTACTACGTTTGCCTTACCGGGGTGGTAGTTGATACCACAATCATAGTCTTTCACCAGCTCGAGCCATCTTCGTTGTCTCATGTTCAGGTCCTTCTGCTCGAAGAAGTATTTCAAACTCTTATGGTCCGTAAAGATTTCACACCTAACTCCGTAGAGATGGTGCCTCCAAATCTTTAGGGCATGTACTACGGCGGCTAACTCTAGATCGTGGGTAGGGTAGTTTAGCTCGTGAGGTTTCAGCTGTCGCGACGCGTAAGCGATCACCTTGTTGTTCTGCATCAACACGCATCCTAATCCGACTTTCGAGGCGTCGGTGTAAACTACGTAATCGACTCCTGGTTCCGGCACGGCTAACACTGGTGCGGTAGTCAACTTCTCCTTCAAAAGCTGGAAACTCGCTTCGCACTCCGGCGTCCAGTTCACCTTGATTCCTTTCTTGAGTTGCTGGGTCATCGGCCTCGCGATTTTGGAAAATCCTTCTATGAACCTACGGTAGTATCCTGCTAAACCTAGGAAACTTCGGATCTCGTTCTGTGTCGATGGCGACTTCCACTGTTGTACGGCTTCGACCTTGGCGGGGTCCACTCGGATTCCTCCTGCCGACACGATGTGTCCTAAAAAGTTAACCTCCTTTAGCCAGAATTCATACTTGCTGAATTTGGCGTACAGCTTCTCCTTCCTCAACGTCTCCAGGGCGATCCGTAGATGTTCCGCGTGCTCCTTCTCGTCCTTCGAATAGACTAAGATATCATCTATGAACACTAAGACGAACGTATCTAAGTACGGGTGGAAAACGCGGTTCATTAGATCCATAAACACGGCTAGGGCGTTGGTTAGACCGAACGGCATCACGACGAACTCATAGTGACCATATCTGGTACGGAATGCGGTCTTAGGGATATCCTCCTTTCGCACTTTCAGCTGGTGGTATCCGGACTTCAAATCCATCTTGGAGAACACTCCGGCTCCTCGGAGTTGGTCGAAAAGGTCGTCTATCCTCGGCAAAGGGTATTTGTTCTTGAGGGTCAATTTGTTCAACTCTCTATAGTCGATACACATTCTCATTGACCCATCTTTCTTCTTAACGAAGAGCACCGGTGCGCCCCATGGCGAAACACTGGGCCTGACGAAACCTAAGTCCATAAGCTCTTGCAGTTGAATCTTCAGTTCCTCCAACTCCTTGGGTGCCATGCGATATGGCGCTTTCGATACGGGGGCGGCTCCAGGTTCGAGATCGATCGTAAATTCTAATTGCCTATCGGGCGGCGGTCCAGGTAACTCCTCGGGAAAGACATCGGGAAAATCTCGTACGACAGCAACGTCTTCAAGCCTCGCTCCCTCCTTCTCTTCTCCGTGGAGATAGACAAGGTAGGTCGGGCGTCCTTTCTTTAACATGGCGGTGGCTTGCAGCGCGGAGACTATAGAAATTCGTCGGTTCATCGAGATTCCGTGGTAAACGATGGGTTTCGTACCCGGGGTTTGCAGGGTTATCTGTCGCTCCTTACAACTAATCGTCGCAAAGTTCGCAGTTAACCAGTCCATTCCTAGGATTACGTCAACGTCTCTCATCATCATAACTCGAAGGTCGTGAGCAACTATCTTAAGCTCTCCTAGTATGATTTCTACGTTCAAGCAAAAACGAGAGATCTCAACTAGTCCTCCTACTGGTGAGGACACCATCATACTATGTTCAGATTTTCTAGTAGGCAAACTAAGGGTATGCACACACAACTCAGAGATAAACGAATGAGATGCGCCCGTATCAAACAAAACAACAATAGGGGTATCAAGGATTTCGCCTATACCTGCTAGGTTTCCACTCTCGGGCTTTCCTTGCTCGACCTTGGGCTGCTTCTGCTCTATAGCGTATGCTCTAACCGGGGCTGGAAGTCTTGGGCGGATGGGCTGCTGTAGTCGCAGTGGCTGGTTCCGGCTCGCTCCTGAGCTCGTAGGTGGCGCTCTCGGCTGCTGACGGAAACTCTGCTGATTCTGCCTTGGCCCGGTTCCTACGTTCCTACTCGGACATTCCCTAGAGAAATGCCCATTCCCTCCACAGTTGAAACACCTATTCGCGTTTGGCCCTCTGCACTGCCCGAAATGGTGCTTGGCGCAAACGTTACACTGGGGTGGTCTGGCACGGTAGTCGCTCCTTGCGTTGAACGAAGTCTGTCCTCCTCCATTGGGGCGGTGTCGCTTATTGTCGTAAGGGGCTCTGCTCTCCTTCCATCTCCTCTTGTCGTGGTTGGGACGTGACGGGGGTAGTATTATTGCGGTGTTCCCCGCACTCTTCTCCTTTGGCATTGCTGCCTCTACGTCCAGGGCGAGGGTTAGCGCTTCGGCGTATGTGAGGTTTCCGCGGACTGCTAATGCCATTCTAATTTCGTGCCTAAGGCCCTCACGAAACTTCTCAGCCAGCTTCTCATCGGTGTCAGTTTATTCCGGCGCATAACGGGTCATGTCACAGAGTAGTCGGTCGTATTCGGCTACGGTCAGACGTCCCTGGGTAAGGTTGTGAAACTCGGCGGCTTTTGCCTTGCGGTAACTCCTGGGCACGTACTTGTCGTAGACTTCGGTCCTGAACTCTTCCCAAGTCATCCCGTCTATGCGATCCTGGGACATGGTCTTCAGTTTGGTGTCCCACCAAAAATCGGCGGATCCAGTCAGCTGATGCGTCACGCAGATCATCTTCTCCGCATCGTTGCACACTAAGGTTCGGAAGATGCGTTCTAGGGCTCGTATCCAAGTTTCAGCCTTGGCAGGCTCACCCATCCCATCGAAGGTAGGGGGTTTTTGATCAAGAAAAAGTTTCACGACTTCCCTATCTACTTGTGGAGGTGGTGGTGGTGTCGGTGGTCTGGGTTGCGTCACGCTTTGTTCTTCCGAAGCATGGGAAGATGGTTCCTCGTTCCTCACGTTACGTCTAGGCGGCATTCTGATTGTCATACTCGAATCATTAGCATACTCATTTAAAATTCAAGGCAGCGATAGGGTACTTTTGAAAAGAAAGAAGGGGTTTTTAACTCGTTCACAATTAGGGTCTAAAGAAAGACCACTCAAAACAGTTGTAAGATAAACAGAGGATATAATACGGTTGCACCCTAAGGTGGAAAAAAAAAAGTAGTGTGGAAGATCATGGTGAAATTGCACCACGAGGTGGAAATCAGTCGTGTGTGGAAGAACACGATAAGGTTGCACAATACGGTCGAAAACAGTCGTGTAGGAAAAACACGATATAGTTACACCATAAGGTGGGAAAACAGTCGTGGATGAAAGCACACGATAAATTACACCATAAGGTGGGAAAACAATCGGAAGATAATCGGAAGATAATAAGACAAGCAAGTATATTCATGCGATAAGGATAAGGAAAAGCGAAGACGGCTTCATTGCCATGTAATAGAACGAAAGGTGCAAATTCCCCATTAAATTTCAAAAAGCAATCTCAAAGGTCTTGGTACAACGAATGAAAAGAGCGATTCAATCGCGGAAGGAAAATGACAACATAACTAGAAGTTTCGGAAAACAAAACGTGGGGAAAAGGGAAAACGAAATTCCTATTCAGGCACTAGACATCTCTGCCCTCGTCCTCTCCGGGTTCTCCCGACTCTCCGACACTCTCCGTGTTCGAACACTCTACTCTCTCGAACGTTCCCATCTCCTCGTTTTCCTCCTCGTTGCTTAGGGGCGACGGAATCGAAGCAAGCATCTCGTCGGTCTCTCTCATGATTGCCCGAGGGGCTGAAACGCGCATCCTAAGGGTTCTTTCCTGGGGAACGCGAGAAACGTGCGGCTCCTTGTCCTCGCGATACTTCATTTGACGTGCTGCTCCTGGCGAGTACCTTTGGGTTGGCGGATGTTGCGGCGGTCCATCGGCGGCAGTAGCCATTGCGGGAAGTAGGACTGCCATCAGGCCAACGATGTCTCCTCGAGGTGCGTACGTGGGTGGGCTATACCAAAGATACGAGGCTGCGGCCTGAGCGGTCCACTCGCTCCAAGGGGAAGGTAGGATATGGATAAGTCGCATGATTCCCTCGTGATGGGTAGTTCCGTACGCGTAGGCGTCAAGCCAATGACCATAGAAATCGGTGACGAAGTTCAGCAGGAACTGCTCTCCGTCCCATTCCATCTCTCTAAAGCGTTCCACGGGATAGTTCCTATTCTTGGCATAGCGGTGTCGCATAAGGGCGTGATAGGATTGGACCATCTACAAAGGGGAAAAAGGAACAAGTCAGCACTATCACAAGAGTGAAAAGGATAGATAGTGCGTGGTCTCAAAAGGTGCTGCGGAAAAGTGTATAAATCGAAAGATGGTGGTTCGAACGTAGCGTCCAGGGTTCTCGTTCCTAAGATGACTATTCGTGCGTTCTCTATTCGCGTTTCGCCGAATCTCTACATACATTAACGGCCTTATACTAGTTCTTTCGCGTTTCTAGTGCTTGGCACAAGCGTTGTGATCGTATAGCTAAGTCATGCTAAGTTTAAAAGTCCAAGTCTAAGCGTAGCGACATTTCGATCATAGTCTCATGCAATCACATTAGCATTTTACAAATTCTCACAAGTTCTCATGTAGCATTCAGCAAGCCATTCAGGAAGCATCGCTTCGTGTTCATAGCATTTTCATCACATATAGCATGCTTTTCACAAATTCTCATATTCAACAAATCATCATTCAGAAAGCGCTACTTCTCATTCACAATACTTCCAAAAGCATCAAGTTTCAAGCACAAGTCACAAAATATCTAGTACCTCTTTCTTTGCGGTTGAATGAGACGAGCTGCGGTGTTGAGCCTTTCGCATTTAGTTCATTTATACCAAGATTTCGAGAACAACCTAAAGTAAAAGAGTTTAAGAATAAAGCCCACCTCGATTGCTTAGTTTTCACGTAGTTTTGCCTTTCCGTTATCTGGCTTCCCAATCGAGGTTTCACCTTTTAAAATCACGTAGTCACATATCACAAATTAGGTTCAATTAACATTCTAAACTTATGCATGTTTTGATTCTTCCCTCTTTCCCATCGATTTATTCTAAACATTACGAATCATAAATTTTAAGTCATGCTTATCATAGGTACACATATTCCTTAGTATCTCAATCCTAGATTTATCATCATATCATGCAAAATTATTTAGCCATCAGGCACACACTACACAACACACACACTTCTCGACACACACACACACGCGTAACACACGCACACACGCACACACGCACACACGCACACACACCACATGTATATATATATATATATATATATCAACACCCCTTTCATCCCACTCTCCCGATTAATATGCATGAGGGTTCAAGAACACCGATTAAATCGGTTGGAAGAAAAAGAAAAGAAGAGGTAGAAGAAGAATAAACATAACTCTAAAAAGAAATACCTCTTTAGCGAAAATCAATCGGTAGAAACAAAAGTAAGGCTTAATTCTTCGATATCCACGGATTAAACTTCGAGTTCTTCTCAAACGATGAAGGATTTATGGAGTAAAGTGGAAGAAAATTGAGAGAGTATGAAGAAGGGGGAGGGGACGAAAATTGTGATGGCTAGGGTTAGGGGTTTCTCTTATTTATAGAGTCCAATGAGATCTTTAGGTAATAAGAATAGAATATTTGGTAAGATCTTTCGCCTTATAATTAAATAGAATAAAATAATAAGGTGATGTAGAGAAGGAAAAATTAACAAAAATAGGAGATAGCAATATCCCCTAAATTTCGAAAATAATGGCTAGGAAATTAGCCATGGTTTTGTTTTGGTATTTTTCCATATAGAATATAATATCATGGAGCAAAATAAAAATAAGGAAAATCCTCCATGGAACAAGGTAGTAGGCGATTTCTAGCCTATTTAAATAAGGCATGGATTTTGACTATTAATTAGAATAAAGTATGGTAAGATTCTCTTGAAATATGGAAAGATTGGGTAGAATAATTAAATTCTAGGTATGGAAAGAATTCAATCAAGGAGTCAAATAAAATAAAATAATTCTTTCTTCCCAATAGTAGTGATTTTCGAAAATCACTAGAATAAACAAGGGGCTCGATTTTTCCATCTCTAAACAAGGAAATAATTGGGTTTTGGGTTTAAATTAAATAAATATCCCAAGGATTAAGTAAATTCCGAAATGATAGAAATTCTCTCTCCAAGAGGTCTAGGGTTCGAAATTTTCAAGAATTGGGTGATAAGTATCTATGGAAATTTTTCTCTAATATTCTCACTCACCCATAAACAATTAAATGCCACATAATCCCACATATAATTAATTCACATGCCACATCATTAAATCAATAAGTTTGACTTTTCAAACTTTCCACACAACCCTAGTCTCAAATTAATCATGTCACCTCGTGAGGTAAGTGCATTCTCGATGCCACGTCATCAACAATTAATTCTAGGGCTCCAAATTTAGGGTTCTTAAATCCGGGATGTTACATCCTACCACACTTAAAGAAAATTTCGTCCCGAAATTTGGTACCTTTTACGGAAAGAGTTCCGGGTAAAGCTCTACCATCCTATCCTTACGCTCCCACGTGGCTTCCTCTGGCCCGTGGTTTCTCCATTGTATTTTTACGAAGGCAGTGGTTTTGTTTCTCAAGGTTTGGACCTTTCGATCCAAGATCATCTGGGGTTGCTCCTCGTAGCTCAGATCCGGGCTTACAGCAATATCCTCGTAGCGAATCACATGCTTCAGATCGAACACGTATTTTCGCAATTGCGACACATGGAAGACGTTGTGCACATTCCCAAGGCTGGGCGGCAACGCTAAGCGATAAGCTACGGGTCCTACATTTTCTAGAATTTCGTACGGCCCTATAAAACGTGGTTTCAGTTTGCCCTTGACTCCAAAACGCGTTATCCCTTTCGACGGGGATACTTTGAGCAAAACTTTATCACCAGCATGGAATTGTAAGTCCGTCCGTCGAACGTCAGCGTACGATTTCTATCGGTCCTGGGCTTCCTTCATTCGTGCGCGGATTTGTCGAACGATTTCGACCATTTCTTCAACTGCATCGAGTCCAAGCGTTCTTCGTTCACCAACTTCATCCCAGTAGAGTGGAGATCTACACTTTCTCCCATAGAGTGCTTCATATGGCGCCATGCCGATCGTTGCTTGGAAGCTGTTGTTGTAGGCGAACTCGATCAATGGGAGTGCGGTCTCCCAACTTCCTCCTCGGTCGAGTACTACGGCTCTAAGCATATCCTCGAGAGTTAGTATCGTCCTCTCGGATTGTCCATCGGACTGAGGGTGGAAAGCGGTACTAAAGTTTAAGCGTGTTCCAAGCTCGCGTTGTAGGCTAATCCAAAACTTCGAAGTGAACTTCGGGTCACGATCGGACGTAATCGTCACTGGGACTCCATGTAATCGCATGATTTCCCGTACGTAAATCCTAGCTAACTTATCCGATCCATGGGTTACGGGAATGGGTATGAAATGCGCGCTCTTGGTAAGTCGATCGATGATCACCCAAATCGCGGTGTTCCCTTTGAGGGTTCTCGGCAGTGCCGTCACGAAGTCCATGGCGATGTGCTCCCACTTCCACTCAGGTATCTCCAGCGGTTGTAGCTTCCCGTATGGTCGTTGGTGTAAGGCTTTATCATAGTCTTTCACCAGCTCGAGCCATCTTCGTTGTCTCATGTTCAGGTCCTTCTGCTCGAAGAAGTATTTCAAACTCTTATGGTCCGTAAAGATTTCACACCTAACTCCGTAGAGATGGTGCCTCCAAATCTTTAGGGCATGTACTACGGCGGCTAACTCTAGATCGTGGGTAGGGTAGTTTAGCTCGTGAGGTTTCAGCTGTCGCGACGCGTAAGCGATCACCTTGTTGTTCTGCATCAACACGCATCCTAATCCGACTTTCGAGGCGTCGGTGTAAACTACGTAATCGACTCCTGGTTCCGGCACGGCTAACACTGGTGCGGTAGTCAACTTCTCCTTCAAAAGCTGGAAACTCGCTTCGCACTCCGGCGTCCAGTTCACCTTGATTCCTTTCTCTAAACAAGGAAATAAACAAGGGGCTCGATTTTTCCATCTCTAAACAAGGAAATAATTGGGTTTTGGGTTTAAATTAAATAAATATCCCAAGGATTAAGTAAATTCCGAAATGATAGAAATTCTTTCTCCAAGAGGTCTAGGGTTCGAAATTTTCAAGAATTGGGTGATAAGTATCTATGGAAATTTTCTCTAATATTCTCACTCACCCATAAACAATTAAATGCCACATAATCCCACATATAATTAATTCACATGCCACATCATTAAATCAATAAGTTTGACTTTTCAAACTTTCCACACAACCCTAGTCTCAAATTAATCATGTCACCTCGTGAGGTAAGTGCATTCTCGATGCCACGTCATCAACAATTAATTCTAGGGCTCCAAATTTAGGGTTCTAAAATCCGGGATGTTACAATTTGAGCCTTTGCCAACAATTGTTATCCATTGATGTCGGAGGGAACAAGTTAACAAGAAAGATCCCGACTTGGATCGGCCAGCTGTATGGAATGTTTTTTCTAAATCTTCGTGGAAATAAATTGCATGGCAGTATCCCTCCGGAGATATGCAATCTTACTAATATTCAAGTTTTGGATTTATTGATAAACAATCTGTCTTCTGTAATACCTTATTGCTTCGACAATTTTGCATTCTTGGATAGTACGAAAAATATGCCTTTCATTATACCTAGTTTTGGTCAAAGCTCCGTACATGAAAATGGATTTTCATCGTTTCAATGGAAAGGTCAAGAATTTGAATATAATCGGGGTAATATAGTGCTTCTCAAACTCATTGATTTTTCAAGCAATGGATTGACCGGGAACATCCCCAAATCGTTTTCTACTATGAGGGGATTGAGATCCTTGAATCTATCTAGAAATAGTTTGACGGGCTATATAATTCCAGATATTGGTAAAATGGAGGTGCTAGACTCTCTTGATCTATCTCACAACCAACTCTCTAGCAAGATACCTATAAGTTTGGCAGGAATACACACTCTTGGTTATCTCGATTTGTCAAACAACAGTTTGTCTGGAAAAATTCCAACGGGTACTCAACTTCAGAGCTTCAATGCATCGTATTATGCCGGTAATGATGGACTATGTGGCGACCCTCTACCAAAGTGCCCCGGAGATATCTTGAGGCCATCCACCACTAATTCGAAGGGAAACATGAATGAGAAAGACGATGTCTTCTCATTTATGCAAGAAGTTGCCATATCGATGGGCTTTGGTTTTATCTTTGGATTTTGGGGAGTTATTGGTACATTCATATGGAAGAAATCATGGAGAATTGCATTCTTCAACTTGTTGGATGCTGTTGGAGATTGGTTCTACGTCAGGATTGTTGTGTTTGTATCCAAATGGAGAAGAGATTGAAATGCAATACAGGTAATATCAACTACATTCATTTACTCGAATTTGTTACATTCACATTACTTTAAGATATTGGAACCAAAATTTAATTTTTTAGATTTATAACATTCCCAATTTTTTCAGCTGTGACACTACTCGCTTTAGAGATGAAACAAGGTGAACAAACTTGGAGTTGGTGATCTTATTTAATTTTAATGTTTTAGAGTTTTTACTTTCCTTTGTAAACTGTATGTTGGTATGTATTTGTTTTGTCTAGTTTATGCATAGTTCATGACCCCGTATTAAATGCATATGTTGATTTATATAATTTTATTTAGATTACTGTAATTATGAGTGAATTTTTTATATGTAAGCATAATATTAATTACGATTACTCCATAATCAATTTATAATTTATTTCACAATTACTATCTCACTGTAACATAAAACGGACAATACTCTGTCCTCAAAAATCATCAGCAACCTAAAATACAGTTGAATTCGTCATTAAATTGATGAAAATATCTTTGTATTTTATCATCACGGATTATCTTTCAATTTATTATGCATAATTATAGTGATATTAATCTAGTCAATAATTTCGATTTTTTTCCATTGATTTTGAACGCAATTCTAACGTTTGATTTTGTTTATACGTTGGAAAATCATGTACAAGAAATATCTATATATATATATAGTCATCACGAATTATCTTCCAATTTATTAAGTAGACTATTAGCGGTTTTGAATATTCCTAAGTTAATTTTTTTCCTTCACTTTTCTATGTGTTTTTTTTCACTTAATTTTTGTTTATATGTAGGAAATTCTTTCATCGTTTAAATCTCCGGCCCGGTTTCAACGTTATGTCATCATGAATTATCTTTAAAGAATTTCTATATGGTAGTACTACTTTTGAAATATATACTTAAAATTTATCATAAACTAATACTTTTAATTATATGCACATATCTATTCGACTATAAAATTGTAAGAATCCACAGATATATAATAGACCTCAAGATTTTGAATCTCAAAAGTCAGGAAATATATTGCCTTTTAATGATTTAACACGGTGAATTCCCAGTGTCCTCTTGAGCGAAAGAAAGTTTGGGGAATAAAAAGAGATGCTGCAAGAATACAGTGAAGAATACCCTTTAAGAGGGCCTTTTGTCACAATGGATCTAGTGTTTTTGGAGTAGATATATAGTTCTTCACTATTCTTCATTACAAACAATAAGTCACCGTCTGCCAATACTTTGAGTGGGTAAACACGTCCATTCTCACTTAGTAGAATCCATATCTCCATAGGTATTCATCCTCCAAATAACAATACGGGAATCATCCAAAGTAGTATCACTTAAACATAAACATAGTCGATCCTCTAAAATACATAGCTTAGCATAAGAATATTGTGATATATCGGGAAGAGAAATAGAAAAACTGGTCAACACCTCAGTTTCAAGATCAATGCAACACATCAAGAGATTCTCCCCATTTTTAGATGTCAAGCAGTGAAGATTTCCATTAAAATACGGAGCAACATATGGCAGTCCCACTTGCCAGTTTTGTGTAGAACTATCTCCGTCTAGCGTTGGAACCGGTATGGGTCTCCACAACCTTCCTCTTCCTCCTAGAGTGCATACATAAAAAGACCAAGACGGCATAATATAAGTACCACATAATATCTTATATTTTCCACTTACTTTACTCAATCCAACTCCAAAAATGACATTCCAGATAAACTCAGTTATAGGCGGAGGAGGAAGCACTGCATATTCACGAGTCATTGGATTGCACACGAAAAGATTTTTAACGCATGCATACCACAACAAACCATTAGCTGAATCAATTACACGATAATTAGGTCGTTTTGAACATATTTTGTTAGGACAAGGCAACAAGACTCGGAGAAGTGGCCTGAAGGCCTCATCCCAGACTCTGTACTCATGGTTTGGAAGAGAGAATGCCAGGCATTGTTTCGGAGTGTACAATGTCGCTATAAGATGGTGCCATGATTTGCAAACAAACTTGCATTGCATAATGCTCCAAATCGTGAGTCTGCGCAGTATCTCTCTTATAATCTCTTGTGGTAGAGTTGCAAACAAATCATCCTTCATAATTACCAAAATATATCAGAAAGTTTAAAAAAGGTTTCTTGAAAAATAACAAGTAAATGAAGCAAACCTTGGGCTCTGATAAAGGCTTGAAGCACCCATTTCCCATTTCCACCGTCTTGCTTCTTTCTCTCCTTGGTTTAATACATATATATATACATAATCATCTATATATTATGCAATCAATTTTTACCACATTGCCTTCTATCTCTTGAGATTTTGTGAGACATCATATCGAAGTATGGCCTAACATTTGTTTGATAATATCTTTGAATGAGTGCATGGCTATTTTGTCAACTATGTTTTAAAGATTTTTCTAATATTTTTCATATATTTTTCAAATTTTAGTTTTTTTAATGCTACCTGTCCAATTAAATATAGTCTTAATTGTGGAAACTTTACAAACATAGTTAGAAAATGGAGATGAGTCAACTTGAGAATTTTCTATTCTATCTAAACACTTGAACAACTTCCAAAGAAGTCAGGCTGCAAACAGAATGTAAAAGGGCTGGAACTTAACATGCATGGAAACAAAGATCATTCTAGAGTCATGACAAGAGAGAATCAATGGACTAAGTAGAGCAAATAGAGGCAAAACTTTTTTATCTCAACTCAACAATCATCAATCCATAACAAGCTATAACATAAAGACAATGATATACAAAGCATAGATGCCCATTCAAATATTGGGAGCATTGAATATAGACTTGCGCGAATATTGAGAGACTTGCGAAGATTAAAATATTTCCCCCCGTTACATTTAATTTTAATGATTTGCCAAATATCATGGCCGAAGATTTCGGGATTTAACCCAAATATATTATTGTAACATTTATTTATAATGTTAATTTGATATATTGCCCTTATATTCAATTTAATCACACCAGTGCCGAATTACATCCAAAAAAATGTTGTCATAGGCACTGTATCAACCCTAACACCATCAAAAGCCAAAAACCATAAAAAACCCAAAAACCAACGAAATCAAGTACTCAATTTCGTCTTCAACTTCTGGAATCGGAGAAGAATGGACTTCCGCGTGAGAACTAGGGTTAGAAGAAACCAAAAACCCTGATGCCGCTGACGGGCCTTGTCCGTTTTGCTTCAAAGAATCGTTCTTTTCAGAACTACCAGTAGCCGACGGACCTTCTTCGGCTTCATTTTCAGGCGGATGTGTGAACTTCCTCTTCCTCGCATATGCGGCTTTCACGTCGATGAGACCGTCGCTAGAACGGAAGTTTGGGTACGGCAACTTCAAACTTATGGCAACCAACACAATAATCGGTCGGAATTGGACTGGTTCTTGGTTGGAATCAAAACTAGTGTTTCTTAGGAGAGTGACGAGAGAAGAGAGAGTTTGACGTCTCGTTTTTTTCTCAAATGAAAAGTTAATAGATATTTTAAGTGAATTTAGAAGATTTATTATTCAAACTAAAATATTAAAAATTTAGTTATTTAGCAAAATAATTAGCTTACTATTAACCTACTACTAATCTCAGATTAAGTCTAATCGGGTCAAATTTGGACTAATTGAACAGAAATGACGGAAATCGTTAAAAAAACCTATTCGACAGAATTTTCATATGTTTTGGATTTGATTTTCTAAAAGTGAATGTTCTGGACCTAAATCGTAAATCAACCATATGTTAAGGACCAAAATAGTACTATATCACTAATTAAATAATAATTTATAAAAATAAATAATTTTGGATAATCGGATAACTTGATACCCAAAAATCCTCAAATTAAAATACCCGATTTCCGCCTCCGCAATTCGAGCCTCAGGAGTCCCACGATGTAGGTCAACCTCGCCGGTATATTTAAGTGCCTGTTTGGTAGGCATGATGAGGCCAAGATAAATAAATTATCATGGCCCATGTTTATTTATCGGCCCGGCCAAGGCCCGCATGAATTCCCTCTAAATAATCGATTGGAATTTTCTCAAATACTCTATCTATATCTATGATAGTAGACTGAATTTACTTTTAAGATTCCATTCTTACTCTAAGATTCCATTCTTTCTTCCCAAATCTTCACAATCTAACCCCCAAATTCTGTTATTTTCTTATCTAGACTATAAGTATAACTAGAATTCAATAACTAAGCTTGCACAAATTGGGTGACTTATATCTCTGAATTAATTGTTGAAATTAGAGGAGTGTTTTACTAATTTAATTGCGTTTCATCATCCATAGTTAATCGAACAATTTAGAAGTTTATGATTTTTTTCAAAAAATAGTACTATTAGAAAATTTATAATAACACATGACAGGACACAAATTACTCTAGGAATAAAATTCATGAACACAAAATTTTATGAGTTTTAATATAGCAAACATAACTTTGCTATTTTGAACATAACTTTTCTTTGAATTTGGACTCAAGTTCTCATGAATTAGTCAACCTTCGCTTTACTATTTGGTCCTTTTTCCATTGATTTTGAACACAATACTTACGTTAAATTTTGTTTATTATCTTGGAAGAGAAGTGATTAATGTACAACTAAATAACATGCATAATTAAACAAATACCAGCCATTAGATGAAAAAATTGAAGGATGAGATTAGATGAATTTTGAAAATATGGAGTTCACTATAAGAGTGTATTGGTTCAATCTGTGTTCAAATTCGTGTTATGAACTAAGCGTCTTTATAGTGAACTAAACCTAACCCTTCATTATAATGACACATTTTTGTTCGATCCGTGTTTTCAAATCTATGTTACGAACTAAAACGCATTTATAATTAATAAACTAAAACAACTTTATTGTGACCAAAATGCAATTATAGTAAACTTCATGTTTTAGTCTATTGTTTAAATTAACAGTTATCCTATATCACTACTCTAGGTTGGAAATTATTTCGTCTTTTAAAACACCAACCCGATTTGTACGCAATGTTATCTTGAATTATTTCGTCTTAGATAGTACAAGTTTTTAGATTTAGATAATTTGGTAAGTACAAAAGAGTCGGATATAAATAAAATTTCAAAAGATTTATTTTGGAGGAATATCTTTGTACATAATCACAAATTATGTTTCAATTTATAATGTACATATTTTTAGTGATAATAAGTTAGTCAACCTTCGCTTTACTATTTGTCTTTTTTCTTCTCTGATTTGGAACGCAATCCTTACGTTCAAATTTTTTATATGCTGAAAAAAAAATCGTAATATAAAATCGTTATACTATATCTTATCATGAATTATATCTTAAAAAATTATTTTTATATGATTTGTGATTATAACTTGGTCAAGTTTCACTCTCTTGTTTTGTTTTTCAAGTTGACTGTCAAATTGTTGAGGTATGTTGGATTTCAATTTAGAGATTTTGCCTATTTAAACTGTTACTCTTGAGGTACTTGAGTATCCAACAAAATATAATTCACTTCAATACATGAGTAAAGAGAGTATGATTTCTGAAAAAAGAATAACAATCAAAAATGCTCTTTTTGTTCTTTCTTGTGTGTTTGTTTCAGGAGACGCAGAAGTGAGATGCATCGAGAGTGAGCGAGAAGCTCTTCTTAGCTTCACGAATGGCACCATGGACCGGTTTGGTATTATCTCGTCGTGGCGGAGCAACGAATGCTGTGAATGGCTCGGTGTTGAGTGCAGCAACACCACTGGCCATGTCATCGCCCTCAAAATTTTTGGTTTAAATTTTGGAGGTAAGGTTGGCTCTTCGTTGCTTGAGTTGCATCATTTAAATCATCTTGATCTCAGTGGGAATGATTTTGGAGGCACTCCAATCCCGGAATTCATTGGTTCTATGAAGCAATTGCAACACTTGTTTCTTAGAGATTCTAACTTTTCTGGGAGTATTCCTGCTCAGTTAGGGAACCTCACCAACCTACGCTCACTCGATCTCTCGTTTAACTCTTTGAGTTCCATATCCCCTTTTATGCTTGGTTCTGTATTTGAATCACTTGAAAAGCTGGACTTGTCTGTTAACCAAATCAATGGTTCAATGCCAGACCCGAGAGCATTTCCTTCATTGATAGAACTAAATCTTATGGTTAATAACTTTACAGGCACCATTCCTATGAGTATTGGCCAACTCTCAAATCTTCAACTTCTATCTCTATCTTATAATTATTTGGAAGGTTTAGTTTCTGAGTCCCACTTCATCAAGCTTGATAAGTTACAAAGACTATATTTATCCTTTAATCCATCCTTGCATATTGCTTCTGATTGGATTCCGCCTTTCCAGTTGAATATCTTATCTTTAGTCGGGTGCAATGTGGGCCCGTATTTTCCAAAATGGATTCAAACTCAGAGGAATTTGTCATCCCTTGATCTTAGTAGTGCCAATATAAGAGATGAAGCCCCGAGGTGGTTGTGGAGTGTGTCTTCTTCATTACGTGGCTTATATCTGTCCGACAATCAAATTAATGGTACTATTCCGAATCTCTCATCCACCTCCATCCGGTATACGCATCTTAGTTACAATCAATTCTCGGGTCCTATACCATTATTTCCCGCCACAACCTCCGAGTTTCTATTAAGTGGAAATATGTTCTCCGGCTCAATTTCATCTATTTGCAACACTGACCACCATGATCTCCTACATCTTGACATTTCAAATAATCAGTTGGCGGGAGAGGTTCCCGACTGCTGGGAGAAATTGCCGAACTTGCACACCCTTAATCTGGCTAACAACAGTCTTTCTGGTGAAATCCCTCCCTCTTTCAGCAGTTTACAAAAATTAAATAGACTCCAAATGCATGGTAATAATTTATATGGTGAGTTGCCTTACAATTTGTGTAACAGCCCGCCCTCCTAGGGTTCAATAAATGCGGCGGCTGCTACCCGACACCGACTCAAAGAAATCAATACATAGGCTAGGGTTTCATTCAAAGAGGTTAGACCGAAATAAATAGAAGTGATAGCAGGGCATTTAATGCAATGATTTAACCTAGAACTTAAATAAGTAAAAAGAAGGAAGTTTCATAAATCAACGATTAAAACTCAACGTACTGACAAAGGTTTCAGGATAAAGTTTACGAGGAAAATAGAAGGCCTCAAAACCGAAAGAAGAGTGCCAAAACCGAATCAATATCAGAGTATCAAAAATCTAGCGGAAAGCGACCAAGAGAAAGTATAGCCATGTGTGAAGACACGACTACACTTGAGGTTCTACACATCCATATTAGTTAATTAGCCTGCTCAACACCCGCCACCACTCGAAGTCATTCAACCTGCACATAAGGAAAACACATGCAGGGCTGAGTATTTTGAAATACTCAGTGAGCTCTTTGCCAAAACATTTTATTCAAAAGTTATGCCACCCTTACCAAGTGATCTCGAGTTTTAAGCAGTTATAAAAGAAATTTCACGAGTATCACAAATATTATTTTCATAGACTGGCCAGTCAAAACATTACCTCCCATTTTCTCATCAATTATAAGTTCCATAGTGCGACGAAAGTGTGGCCACACTTTTCGCCCACGAGACCGGCCGACTAGCAAGGACGGCTCACGATCCCATCGTGTACACAGCCTGGTAGGGCTTGCGACCCAAACTCAGACCCGAATTCGTATAAGCATATCAAGTATCACATTAAAACAGACATAGGCATGGCATAACAGTTAAACCACCCTTATAGCTCCAATAATCAATTTTGACAAAAGTAAAAGAGTTTAAGAATAAAGCCCACCTCGATTGCTTAGTTTTCACGTAGTTTTGCCTTTCCGTTATCTGGCTTCCCAATCGAGGTTTCACCTTTTAATAAAATCACGTAGTCACATATCACAAATTAGGTTCAATTAACATTCTAAACTTATGCATGTTTTGATTCTTCCCTCTTTCCCATCGATTTATTCTAAACATTACGAATCATAAATTTTAAGTCATGCTTATCATA
>NC_062970.1:46098824-46118156 GCF_023119035.1 Salvia hispanica | reverse complement strand
AAATTGAGGCAAAAATCATATTTCCACTTAAGAATATGCCAGTAGCATTGGGCGGAAGTAATGGCAAAGGACCTGAGAATTGATTGTAACTAAGATTCATATACTGAATGGAGGAGTATGAGAGATTCGGAATTGGACCACTTATTTGATTGTGGGGGAGAGATAAGCCTTCTAATAGAGGAAATGTACTCCACAACCACCTTGGGGCTTCATCCTTTATATTGGCACCATTTAGATTAAGGTATGACAAATTCCTCTGAGTTTGGAGCCATTTTGGAAAATATGGGCCTACATTGCACCCGCCTAAAGATATGTGACTCAATGTAAAAGGAGGAATCCAATCAGATGAAAAATCAAATATCAATGATGGATTGAAGGATAAATCTAGTGTCTTTAACTTATCAAGCTTGGAGAAGTGGGATTCAGAGACTACACCTTCCAAAGAATTTTGAGAAAGATGTAGAACTTGAAGCTTGGAGAGTTGGCTAATATATAGAGGAATGTAACCTGTAAGAGAGTTGCGCGAGAAATCAAGTGAGCGTAAGTGGGTAAGATTCCCTAACTGAGGAGGAATAATCCCACTATAGTTAGATTTCATAAGAGACAAGTGTTGTCATTGTCTCATGGAACCGATGAATTCTGAGATTGGAATGCCACCAAAATCATTGAAACTGAAGTCAAGTGAGCGTAGATTGGTAAGGTTCCCTAACTGAGGAGGAATGTCGCAGAAAAGTGGCAATACATAAGAGACAATTGTTGTAATTGTTTCATGGAACCAATGAATTCTGGGATCGGAATGCCTCCAAAATCATTCATACTAAGGTCAAGTGAGCGTAGATTGGTAAGGTTCCCTAACTGAGGAGGAATGGTCCTAGAAAGGTGGCAATACACAAGAGACAATTGTTGTAAATGTTTCATGGAACCAATGAATTTTGGGATAGGAATTTCTCCAAAATCATTCTGACTAAGGTCAAGGGAGCGTAGGTTGGTAAGGTTCCCTAACTGAGAAGGAATGCTTCCAGAAAAGTTACACCAGTAAAGATTCAAGTGTCGTAATTGTTTCATGGAACCAATGAATTCTGGGATCGGAATGCCTCCAAAATCATTCCCAATAAGGTCAAGATAATTTAAATGGTGCAACTCAACCAATGAAGAGCCAATCATACCTCTCAAATATTGATCATGTTCGAACATATCATTTCTATGAAGTCGGAGGGCAATAACATGGCCAGTGGTGTTGCTGCACACAACACCATACCATCTGCAGCATTCGTCAATTTGCCATGACGAGAGCATACCATGCTCATCGATGAGGCCATTCTTGAAGCGAAGAAGAGCCTCCCGCTCCCTCTCGATGCATCTCACTTGCGCATCTCCTGAAACAAACACAAATGAAATAACAAGAAGAACAAATTTGATTGCTATTCTTTTATCCAAAATCATGCTTTCTTATGTATATTTGTGAGAAAGAATATCAAGTTGGTGGGTTTAAATAGCAGAACACGGATCGGTTGCTTTACTTTACAAATTCTCACTTTCACACTAAGAAATGACAAAACGCGTGGAGTTGTTGTATTTCAAACACTGTTTACGTATAGAATGTGATTCGGTACATGCACACTGTCACTATATAATGTTAAGTCATGATTTCCTTCAAATTACTAATTGAAGATAGAAATCCATGTCTTAGGGCGATTCCAAACAATTGATTTAGTAAGAAAACAAATACTATTTGAACGTAAGTACCACAACGTAAAAGTATGAAAAAAAGTTAAATATTACTCCATTTACAGTAAAGTGAAAGTGAACTCTTGTTGTGGGACATAGTAAAATGGTAAAAGTGGACTCATATTATGGGACAGAGATACCAGTAAAAAAATATTAATTTATTATTATTTCTTTTATTTAAATTTATAATACCATCTTTCCATGTCTAGCTAATTCATGATTTGTTAACTTTGTATGAAAAATGATTCGATAGCTTTATTTAATATGAAAGCAAATACTTAAAGTTTTAAAGGTAACAAAATGTGGGAATCATATCGATGACCAGATCTATCTTTGTGGGGTTATTAACGCATATTACTATGAATTATAAGCATCATAATCTTAGTATTGTCGACGTGACATTTCACATATATATTAATGGGAAAGGCTTAAAGTAAATACTTATTATACAAACGGAAAATGCATCATCTTTGACACAAGACTGGTGAGTACTGCCACGCTATTTTTTTACTAAAGAATAGAAATTTAAAGGCCACTTTTTTCCTTAAGGGTCAAATAGTAGTTGTAAATGTTGTCATATCTTACATAAACCAAACATGAGAACTCATCCAAAACATTAGCCTGTTAGGAAAAGAGAGTCCATATAGTCTATATACCTCACACCAGTTGTTTTCTCAGGAAATTGAGTCAGACCAATGATTTAGACATACTCTCAGGGAACATGAGAGAATAAAATGGTGGGGGGAAATCTAGCAAAGGGAATAAACTAATCAATATTGCCAAGTTTTTATATTTAAAGCCAAGTTCAGCTTTTTAGGCTCAATATTTGGCCTATTTAAAGCCCAGCTAAATATGTCAGCCTCCGTTTTATAAGAGTATGACCTAAATTCATATTTGCCAAGTTTTTATATTTAAAGTAATTCGGATTACTTTGCCTCAGAGATAAACTTTTTTAAATTCAAAAGTAGAATAAGCAATCGGAATTCAAAAGAATCTCACACTTTCCGCAGTTGCGCTTTGGTTTTTGTAATCAAGGTTAGTACTAATTTCTTGTCTATGATCCTTACATTTGATTATTGATTTCTTGTTTTGACTGATTCTACTTCCTTTATATATAATTATTGGGAAATTTGTAGTACACCATGTTTATGTATAAGTTAATTTATTATCTATTTACGCATAATAAAATAAAATTAAAGAAATAAAATTATGTAAAGATATAGTAGAAAAGTAGGGGTAGTACAAGCTCCAAACTTTTCAACACATCGTCAACGCAATGTAGTATAAAACTTCAAGATTCTGATGTCAACACAATGGCAATACGATGCCAACATAATGTTAACGCAATATCAATATAGTGTCATCAACCATTGACATTGTGTTGATATTTTCTGTTTTGATATTATTTTGTTATCTGTTAATATTTTCTAATGGGCCAAAAAAAATAGAGTTGGCATTTATTGACAAGATATTATGTTGAAAGCCCACATTTTGGGCCCAGTTAAATTTGATCAGCTTCATTCCATCATGAGGTCCACTGCTACTAGCGTGTTTAAAGCCCATTTCTACTTCTAAAGCCCATTTAAAGTCTTAGTTTTACAATTACTATCAATTTGGGGAACTTTTTTTTTTTTTTTAAAACAACCATTACTTTTATTTAGATAATTTAGCTACAGAGATTTTCAAATTCAAAAGCAGAATAAGCAATTACTAATTTAGATAAATCACTCATTTTCTTGTAATCGAGGTTAGTCCCTTTGTTGTGTTAATTTAATCTATGATCCTCACATTTGATGACAGCTAAAAGCATATGATTGATTTCTTGTTTTGGATGTTTCTACTTTTTTTTATATGATTATTAGGGTAGTATAATAAAGCTTAGTCCTTTCTTGTTTTTGTATAAGTTAATTAATTTGATTAATTGATATGGATAATTTTTTGAAATTGGATTTGGTTTAGTGAATTTGTTGTTTGAGGTTTTACATTGTACTATTTTGTATTTAGATTATGCTATATGCTGTTAGAATAAAGAAAATTGGTAATTGAAGAAAATAATAAGGCTACAATTAGAGTTTATTCAAGAAATAAAGAAATCAATCAAGAATATGTTGGGATGTGATTTTAACTAATTTGTTTTGGTTGAAAATCATTGAAAAAAACTCAAAGCTGACATTTGCAAAGTGTGGATATGGATTTAAAGTGCAAGAAACTAAGTATAAAAACACAAACATTGACACAATTCACAACAAATGTAAGATTTACAAATGAAAACATGAAACAGAGGCTATGCAAAGAGCTAAGAGAGCGAGGAATTTCACCCGAAAAATTGTTGTTAGCCAGATTGAGTATAACAACGTGGGCATTTTCTCCCAGTTGGGAACCACTCCTTCCAACTGATTATTTGAAAGGTCAAATATTTCAAGATCTTGAAGGCGAGTTTTGCAGATAGATGAAATTGAAGACGATAACATATTTCCACCCAAGTTTATTACATTAGTATTGAGAGGAAGTAATGGTAAAGGACCTGAGAATAATACTTCCAGAGGAGACATACTTCCTAACCACTTGGGGGCTTTATCTCGTATGTTGGCGCTAGTGAGATAAAGTCTTCCCAAATTCCTCTGAGTTTGGAGCCATTTTGGAAAATATGGGCCCACATTACACCCGACTAAACATAAACTATCCAACTGAAAAGGAGGACACCAATTAGAGGCAATATCCAAGATTAATGAATTCGAAGATAGATCTAGTGCCTTTAACTTATGAAGCTTGGAGAAGTGGGACTCACTGAATAAACCTTCCAAAGAATTATTAGAAAGATCTAGAACTTGAAGCTTGGAGAGATGGCCAATGCTTAGAGGAACTGAATCTTCCAAAGCATTACCAGAAAGATCTAAAACTCGAAGCTCGGAGAGTTGACTAATACTGACAGGTATGGAGCCTGTAAAGTTATTGTTCGAAAGCTGCAATTCTGTCAGAGAAGGAAATACTCTCAGGTCTGGCATTGATCCGTTAAAGTGATTATTGGACAAGTCCAATATTTTGAGTGATTCTAATACAAAACCACGTGGAGAAAGAGATCCAGAACACAAAGAGTTATATGAAAGATCAAGTGAGTGTAGGTTGGTAAGGTTCCTTGAGGAGGAATGATCCCAGTAAAGTTAGAACGACTAAGATACAAGTGTTGTAATTGTTTCATGGAACCAATGAATCCTGGGATTGGAATGCCTCCAAAATCATTTTCACCGAGGCCAAGTGAGCGTAGGTTGGTAAGGTTACCTAGCTAGGAAGGAACAATCCCAGAAAACTGACAACCCACAAGAGACAATTGTTGTAATTTTTGAAGGGAACCAATGAATTCAGGGATTCAGATGCCTCTAAAATTATTCGAACTAAGGTCAAGTGAGCATACCTCGGTTAGGTTTCCTAACTGAGGAGGAATGCTCCCACAAAAGTAACACCAACAGATCCAGGTATTGTAATTGTTTCATTGAACCAATGAATTTTGGGATTGGAATGCCTCCAAATTGATTCCAACTGAGGTAAAGTGAGAGCAGGTCCGTAAGGTTTCCTAACTGAGAAGGAATGCTTCCAGAAAAATTAGAGTCTTGAAGAAACAAGTGTTGTAATTGTTTCATGGAACCAATGAATTTTGGAATTGGAATGCCTCCAAAATCATTCCAACTGAGGTCAAGTGAGAGTAGGTCTGTAAGGTTTCCCAACTGAGGAGGAATGCTCCCAGAAAAATTAGTCTTGAAAAAATAGGTGTTGTAATTGTTTCATGGAACCAATGAATTTTGGAATTGGAATGCCTCCAAAATCATTCCAACCGAGGTTGAGTGAATGCAGGTTTATAAGGTTCCCTAACTGAGGAGGAATGCTCCGAGAAAAGTTGGACCAGCTAAGATCCAAGTATTGTAATTGTTTCATTGAACCAATGAATTCTGGGATTTGAATGCCTCCAAAATCATTCGAATTGAGGTCAAGATGATTTAAATGATGCAACTCAAGCAACGAAGAGGCAATCTTACCCCCTAAAATTGCAGGAAAATTCGAATGAAGTCGGAGGGCGATGACATGGGCAGTAGTGTTGCTGCACTCCACACCATACCATTTGCAGCATCCATCGCCTCGCCACGACGAGAGCATACCATGCTCATCGATGAGGCCACTCTTGAAGCTTAGAAGAGCTTCTCTCTCACTCTCTATGCATCTCACTTCTGCGTCTCCTGAAACAAACACACACAAAAGAAGAAGCAGAACAAATTTGATTACTATTGTTTTATCGGAAATCATACTCTCTTTACTGATGTATGGAATGGAAGTGATTTGTATTTGTGGGATACTCCATTGTATCAACTCCAACGCTTTAAATAGCAAAGATCAAACAGTACAGTTTCAATTCTAAAATGAAATTAAGAAGGTGATCAAGTGTGAATCGAATTTTTAAAAATAATCAATGATTACATAACGTAGAAATGGGGCTGAGGTTATTTTAAATGACGAAAATATTTTTCCAACAAATAAACAAAATTTAATGTATGAATGCGTTCAAACTAAACGAAAATAAAGACTAAATAGTAAACTGAAGGCTGACTAAATTATAATCATAAATCTACATAATAAATTTAAATATAATTCGTGATGATTATATATAAAATATAATATGTATATATGTCTCTTATCAATTCAGTGACGAGTTTAACGTTGCATGCATGAAGATCGAAGAATTGAAGCTTATAGTTTATGAATTCATAAATATCTCCCAATCACAAAGTTTGAAATTTGATAATCGTCGAATATAAATATTTTGAAATAATATAATTTAAATTTCGAGGTCTTTGGATGACCTTAAAGTCAAGTCTGTAATTAATTTTGAATAAGATTAATGAATAAGATGTCGGCCACCTGATTGGGATTTCTTTTTCTTTTTTTTTTTTACCATTTCAACTCATTTATTGCATTATGGTCAAGCTTCATGTATTCTCAACTTGAATTGAGAGAATAATTATTTTCACAACAAAACAATATATTTATACATAAAAAGTCGAGATAATTAAAAAATTTACAATCTCGTAACCTAATACAGGTGTAGACTGGAGTTCAATAATCACAACTAGAATTATTCAAAATTACTTAAATATAGCAATATATTTGTATTTTATTGAAGACACTTTAAATAGGTGTAGATAAAATTGATACGATTTCTAAAATTCTTTGTAGATAATTCATGATTGGGCAGTTTAGCGTAGCGTATGAATTGCGTTCACAATCAATGAAAAATAAGACAAGATAAATAGCGATGATGGGTGTGATAAATGGTTAACTTGATAACTCATCAACGTAGTGTATTAAAAATATCGTCACAATGATAATGAAATGTCAACATAAACTTAAGTTGACATTTTAATATATTATGTTGATATTAATATTTAAATGTCTAACACAGTATTTTATTAAAATGTCAACAAAAATCTGAGTTGATATTTTAATGTGATCGTGTTGACATTTTTAATACACTGTGCTGAAGTTGATGAGTTAGTAAGTTAACAATTTAAAAAAGTTATCATTATAACGCACTCCTAGTATAATTATATGCATAGATATATTTCTCATCAATCATGCTATAAAATTGCGATTATTTTACAAAAGAAATGCAAAATAATAAAAGGAAAACGCGTGGAATGGTTTCACTAGGAAAACTTTTTCGAGCATGTTAGTCTTGCTTTTAATTAGAAAGATGAAGTGAAAGAGAAATCAAGTGGAAAAGTGGGCATCGAAGACTTGAGTCAACTTTCAGTCATTTTATAAATTTTGTCATACAATTAGTTTTGTCACGTCATATTTTATTATAAATTTAGTATACTAATTTTTTGTATTTATAAAAATTAATTTTGGATTTAATTAATTTTAGCAATCATGCAACTTGTTATTGATAACAAGACACGATTAGTTAGACCTAGTGGTAAAATGCTTAATGTTCTCGGGTTCAGTTCATATCCACCGTGATACAAACTTTAAATTTATGTTCTTTTAATCATAAAAATTTTTTTGTCATACAATTAGTTTTGTCACGTCATATTTTATTATAAATTTAGTATACTAATTTTTTGTATTTATAAAAATTAATTTTGGATTTAATTAATTTTAGCAATCATGCAACTTGTTATTGATAACAAGACACGATTAGTTAGGCCTAGTGGTAAAGTGCTTAATGTTCTCGGGTTCAGTTCATATCCACCGTGATACAAACTTTAAATTTATGTTCTTTTAATCATAAAAAAAACACAATTAGTAAAAACGTTTATCCACTAAACCCAAACTATTCAGGAATTTGAGTCACCCTGTTTGAGTGGATGGCCCAGCTAAATTGTAGCACCAATTCAGTGCTCGAATATTGTTTAAATTTGATTTAAATACTGTTTTTAATCAAATCATTATCTCAGTCTATAAGAAGCACAACGAAATAGTAATATAAAAAAATTTAAATATTCAATAAGACTACTAATTTATTATTAATCCCTTTATTAATATTTATAAAAGTATATTTCTATATCAATCATTCAATCAATCGTGACTGTATAGCTTTATTTTTTTTTGTTTGACCACAGGTATTCCGAATCCACCTTTGGCGGAATCGGATTAATCCTCTCAACGGACTTGCAGATTAAGGCCGAAAGTCTCCCAGCGGTTGGTGAGGTTTGAACCCTTTATTGAATAAGAAAACAAATAGTTGAAGGTAAGAAGCACCAAATAATAATATAGAGTATAATATTTAAAAATATTATACGTATAAGAATATTAATATGTCATTGTTCCTTTTATTAAAATTATAAAAGTATAACAAAAGGTGGGAATCGTATCGAGTACCAGAGCTTTGTGGATATTAATATAAAATTCATATACTCATTACTTCATTAGTTTGAATGATAATAATGCCTCCTATTTATAGTGCATATGCATAACATTTTCCTCCAATGCAAACAAAGTGCTGAAAATGCAAAAACACAAACATAATCACTCGTTTATAGAAGAAAGCAAATATACACCAAAATAAAGTTGACATAGCAAAGGAAAAATAACTGAAATGAGGTGAAATAAGATTGACACAATTCACACAAAAAGAGATGATAAAAACAACAAAATTACTACATTAACTTGGAAAGATCACTGGTCATGAGCTTCTTTCACCTTAATTGAACACCAATGCGCGCAGTTTCAACTTCCACCGCTGAAACATATGGGGATGTTATGAATCCGAGGATCAAATCTCGATTGTAATATTGTAAAAGTAATGTGAAAGTTGGAGTAAATTTTATGTTTTTAGCGAAAATTAACCAAAAACTGCATTTAATGGCAAGAAATCTAGTTGATATTACCTGCATGTTTCAGCTTCTTCTCCATTTGGATACAAACACAACAATCATGACGTGGAACCAATCTCCAGCAGCATCAAACGAGTTAAAGAATGCGATTCTCCATGATTTCTTCAATATGAATGAGCCAATAACTCCCCAAAATCCAAAGATAAAACCAAAGCCCATTGATATGCCAACTTCTTCCATAAATGAGAAGTTGTTTCCATCTTTCTCATTCATGTTGTCCCATGGATTATTGGTGGGGCAGTTTGGCAGAGGGTCGCCACATAGTCCATCATTATCAGCATAAGACGATGCATTGAAGCTCTGTAGTTGAGTACCCGTTGGGATTTTTCCGGACAAATTGTTGTTCGACAGATCAAGAAAACCAAGAGTGTGTACTTCTGCCAAACTTGTAGGTATCTTGCCCAAGAGTTGGTTATGAGATAGATCAAGAGAATATAGCATATGCATATTACCAATATCTGGAATTAATCCTGTCAAACTATTTCTTGACAAATTCAAGGATATCAATCCTCTCATAGTGGAAAATGATTTGGGAATGTTTCCGGTCAATCTATTGCTCGAAAAATCAATGAGTTTGAGAAACCTGATATTTTCCCAATACTCATGTTCCTTACCTTTCCAATGTAATGATGAATATCCATAGCGCTCAATATGAGGTGCAAGATGTATGGGCACATTGGGCAGAAAGTCAACAAATAATACTTGACCAAAAAGATATTCATGTTGACGGGTATCGAATAGCACATCCTCACTCGAGAAGGCAGTAAATTTGTTGAAGCAATCAGGTATTATCCAAGATAGATTGTTTATAGACAAATCCAGAACTTGAATATTAGTAAGATTGCATATGTCGGAAGGAATACTTCCATGCAATTTATTTCCACGAAGGTTTAGAAAGAACAATTCATACAGCTGGCCAATCCAAAATGGGATCTCTCCTGTCAACTTGTTTCCTTCAACATCAATGAAACTCAATCTTTGGGAAAGTCTCAAACTATTAGGCAATTCACCACATAAATTATTACCATGCATTCGTAGTGTCCTAAGATATGGTAAACCGCCCAAAGAGAAAGAAATTTCACCCAAAAAGTTATTGTTAGCCAAATTAAGGATTTCCAAGTTGGGCATGTTCTCCCAGCAGTTGGGAACCTCCCCTTCCAACTGATTATTGGAGAGGTCAAGGTAGCGAAGGCTCTGTTGGCGAGTTTTGCAAATAGATGAAATTGAATCGGAGAGCATATTTCCACTCAATAAAACAACATAAGCATCGGCAGGAAATGGTGGTATACGACCCGAGAATTGATTGTAACTAAGATCCATAAACCCAATGGACATGGATGAGATATTTGGAACTGTGCCACTTATTTGATTCTCGGAAAGATATAAGTGGTATAGTGAAGAAGACATATTCCACAACCACCTTGGGGCTTCATCTGTTATATTGGCACCACTGAGATCAAGGTAAGACAAATTCATCTGAGTTTGAATCCATTTTGGAAATTGGCCCACACTGCACCTGGCTAAAGATAAGTCATTCAACTGAAAAGGTGGACTCCAATTAAGGGAAGTATCCAACATCAATAATGGATTGAATGATAGATCTAGTGACGCCAGCTTATAAAGCTTAGAGAAGTGGGATTCAGAGACTAAACCTTCCAAAGAATTATGGGAAAGATACAGAATTTGAAGCTTGGTGAGTTGGCCAATACTTGGAGGAACTAAACCTTCCAAAGAATTATGAGAAAGATCTAGATGTTGAAGCTTGGAGAGTTGGCCAATACTTAGAGGAATGGAGTCTGTAAAGTTATTATATGAAAGGTCCAATTCTATCAATGAAGGAAACGCTCTCAGGCTTGGCATTAAACCCGTGAATTGATTATCAGACAAGAGCAATGTTTCGAGTGATCCAAATACGGAACCAAACATAAAAGGAGATATGGAACTCAAAGAATTTTGCGAGAGATCGAGTGTGCGTAGGTTGGTAAGGTTCCCATACTGAGTAGGAATACTCCTAGAAAAGTTAGAACTACTAAGATACAAGTGTTGTAATTGTTTCATGGAGCCAATGAATTCTGGGATAGGAATGCCTCCAAAATCATTCACACTAAGGTCAAGTGTGCGTAGGTTGGTAAGGTTCCTTAACTGAGGAGGAATGACCCCAGAAAATTTACTACTGCTAAGAGACAAGTGTTGTAATTGTTTCATGGAACCAACGAATTAATACGATGATTATCGATGAGGCCATTCTTGAAGCTAAGAAGAGCTTCTCTCTCATTCTCTATGCATCTCACTTTCACATCTCCTGAAACAAACAAACAGGAAAGAACAACAAAAACAAATTTGATTGCTATTATTTTTTTAGAAATCATAATCTCTTTTGTGATGGATGGAAATGAACTGTATCTGTGGGATACTCCATTGTATCAACTCCAACGCTTTAAATAGAGGTAAACATAAAATTGATACAGTTTCTAAAAAATATTTGGACAAATTGCATGATTAGACAGTGTAACGTAGCGTAAGAATTGGGTTCGAAATGAATGAAAAAGACAGATAGTAAAGCAATTGGAAAAAGTGATCACCAAAGACTTGAGTCAACTCTCATGAATTAAAAGTCTTTTTTATGCATACAATCAGGAGTATTATATTATCCATTACCCATTTATTATGCTTATTGTTTCCCATTTATATACATATTCTTCACTTATATGATTTAAATATATTCATTCTCCAATTATTTATTTTAATTGTTTTCATATTTTTACCATAAATTTATGTATAAAGATTATTTAAAATCTTTAAATAATTATATTTGCAATGTAAGGATAAATGTATAAATATACACTAGAACACAGAGTTCACTACAATTGCGTTTTGGTCACTATAAATTTGTTTTAGTTTATTATTCGTAACATATATTTGAAAACAGATTGAACGGAAATGTCATTATAGTGACGGGTTTAGGTTTAGTTGGTTCGTGTTTTCAAATTCATGTTTAGTGAATTTGAAAACACGGAGTGAACTAAAACACTCTTATTGTGAACTCAGTGTTTTCAAAATTCATTCAATCTCATCCTTCCATTATTTCATCTAATGGCTGAAATTTATTTTTTAATTATGCATTTTGTTTAGTTGTACATTAATCACTTCTCTTCCAAGATATAAACAAAATTTAACGTAAAAATTGCATTCAAAATCAATGGAAAAAGACCAAATAGTAAAGCGAAGGTTGACTAATTCACGAAAATATGACATAATAAAATGGAAGACAGTTCGTAATGATAATATACAAAGATTATAAATTCTCCAATAAATACAAAATAAAAGATAAAATATATGTGGTATTCAAATACAAATACAAAAAATCAGTTTGACTGATTCATAAACAATAGGTAGTATAATTTCGCGTAAGAACTTGAGTCCAAATTCAAAGAAAAGTTATGTTCAAAATAGCAAAGTTATGTTTGCTATATTAAAAACTCATAAAATACTGTGTTTATGAATTTTGTTCCTAGAGTAATTTGTGTCCTGTCATGTGTTATTATAAATTTTCTAATAGTACTATTTTTTGAAAAAAAAAATCATATTCTTCTAAATTGTTGGATTAACTATGGATGATGAAACGCAATTAAATTAGTAAAACACTTCTAGTCTAATTTCAACCAATAATTCAGAGATATAAGTCACCCAATTTGTGTGAGTTTAGTATAGTGAATAATGGTTATACTTATAGATAAGAAAATAAAAATTACAGAAATAAAACGATTAAAAGATTGTGGTATTTATACTTTTATGAATTTTTGTTTATAGATATTTATTAAAATATTATATTTATAATCTCGATCGGTTCTACCCCACGATTTTTGATTCCAGGATAAGCCACTGGTGGCAATCACTATCTGAGAGGGGGAATTATTGCTATTAAATCGACAAGTATACTATTCCCTTCGTCCCAAAAAAATATATGCATTTGCGACGACACGAGAATTAAGAAAAAATTGTTAAAGTAAGAAAGAAGAGGAGAATAATATAGTAAAAATAAGAGAGAGGAGGAAAATAGTAGTTAAAGTAGTGTTAGTGGATAGTGAGACCAACATTATTAAATTGATAGATAATTTTCCTAAAATAGAATGCACATATTTTTGTGGGACGGATGGAAATGAAAAGTGCACATATTTTTATGGAGGTGGGGAGTACTAAATTGCAAACTAGAAAACATTAGCAAATAGTCATTAAGCTCCTCTGATATTTATAAAATGAAATGAACACGCTTGCAACGATTTGATCCATTTTATTTGAAATAATAAAACGATTTTTGGTATGAAATTAGAGATATTTAGAGAAAATCAACAAAAAGCGAAAGGAACGAACCATTTGTTCTATTGCTTTCTATGTATTCTGATAGTTGAGTCATTTTTTAATTTAAGAAAGTTTCTCATAGTTAAGTTATTTTAATATTCCATGCTAAAAAATTTTGTCTTTAATTGTAAAATTTTGTCTTTAATATATATCTTTACGGTTATACTCTATTTATTCAACCCCATTGTTGTTGTTATCCTAATTAATTTACCGAAGACTTGAGTCAAGTTTGAAGAAGTACAAATCTTTTCCAATAAATGACTACCGTACTATTTGATGTGACGTGTGAGAGTTTTTTCAACAATTATTGCACTACAAGACTACAAGATAAAATGTAGCCATGTGATAAATTCAATTAAAAAAAAGTCAGGAGGAGATGTAAAGTTAAAAATCATGGTTTCCTGAAATTACTTCATCAGTAAATAACCATCAGTAAATAACCAGAGAAACTTTTCAATAATTGCAAAATACTCTCTATTCCATAAAACTATGGATTTGGAAGAAGATATGTTTTTAAAAGAAGTAAGAGGTCAATTTTGGTCCTAAATATATGACCAAAATATGAGTTTGGTCCAAATATTCACTTTTTGAAAAAAAAAGTTCATAACAAATTGTCGGAGGCGTCAAAAAACTAACGGTTATGCTACTGTGCAATTAGTATTGACTGTTAAGTTTTTGACGGAACTGTAAAAAAAAGACTACTTCGTTTCATTTGTTATGAACCTTTTTTTCAAAAAGTGAATGATTTGGACCAAATTCAAATTTTGGTCATATGTTAAGAACCACAATTGACCTTTACTCTTTTAAAAGTGAAATTTTACAAAGTAGGAGAAAGATAAAAAGAAAATGATATTCATCTCACCAGTACTAAAAATAGAAATGAACTAAATTTATGGGATGAACCAAAATTAAAAAATGAGACTATTTTTATAAGACGGATGGAATAAAAAGTAAAATATATGTATCCAGGGGAGTGTTATATTGCTAACTCAATACCTAATTGCTAACTACAACTAAATAATAGCCATTAGATATTCAAATTAAGGGTCTAGATCATCAACCAAGAAATATCAATACGATCAACAAAAAACGTCAATAAAGCCATAGGATTAATTCCATAAAATATGAATAGGGGTATTAATGTCAATTAACTACGTGTTTAGTTATAACTAACTTTTAAAAGAAATCCCAAAACTTTAAATTCATATAACATATATCAGATTAAAGATAATTTTATAAGGATTCCAACGATATCATATATACATATGTTCCGACGTCAAAATTTGAAAAAAAATTCAAAAATTTTTCAATTTTTTCGTAAAACAGAAATATCAACATAGTATATAAAATATGTCAATATAATACATGTAGAATTTCAATATAAGCAATTGGTTAACATTCTTAAAGCATCGTGTTGACATTCTCAAAGCATTTTGTTGATATTTTCGAAACACTATATTGACATTTTCATCTAAAACCCTAATTTGGCGTTTTTTTTAATCTTTTTTGATTTTATTAATAAAAACGAAAATTACACGTGGCAAATTGTAGACCACACGCTTTCTAAAATCCTATAGCCTTAAATTAGTTGTAGTTAACAATTAAATGATCAGTTAGCAATTGATCACTCCCTCCCCTGTGTATCAAGACTCCAAGTCGTGTTCAATAACAAAATTCTACCATAATAGCAAAGCGGTGTTTGAGTATAAATTTTACTAGTAGTATTATTTTATACTAGTCTTTTGAACTTAAAAAATCTAGACTCTAATTTTTGGATTAGTAAATTTTAACAGTAGTTAGACATTCTTAATATAGATGTTTGAGTCAGCCAATGTGTGTGGAGTGTGGTATGTTGTGTGTGTGAATAATAATTAAAAGAGTGTATAAACTTTGATTGAATTATATAACTCTAGTTAATTATCTTAGTTATACTTGTGCCAAAATAAAATTGAAGATACTACTCTAAATTATTTGAAGACAGAGAGCTGAAAGTGGACCTAGAATAATTAGCTAATGAGAAATTTTTATGTTTGAAGCCCATTTCAACTTAGACCCAATATGTGGCCCATTTAAAGCCAGCTAAATATTAGCACTTCGGTGCTCGAATATTTTTAAACTTTTATTTAAATACTGTTTCTATCAAATCATATTATTTCTTTTAATATCTAGCCAAATCATGATTCGATATCTTTATTTAATATTAAAATAAACTCTTCAAGGTAGCAAAATATGGGAATCGTATCAATGACCAGATCTTTGTGGGGTTAATGCATATTACTATCATAATATGAAATAGTTTCCTTGTTTAAATATTCTTGTCATATACTCCCTCTGAAAAATAAACTTTCATTTTCTACACTCGTTTTGAAAAAATGATAATAAATAGTTAAAGTGGAGAGAAAGTAAAGTACGAGAGAGAATAATGTTGAGAAGTCTCTTGGCTATATTATTTCCTCTCTTACTTTTTTTTCTCTCCACTTTAACTATTTATTATTATTTTTTCTTACTTTTCTTTCTTTTCACTTTAACTATTTATTATTATTTTTTTAAAACGAGCGCAGAAAATGAAAGTTACCTATTTTTCATGGACGGAGGGAGTATAATAGGATAAATTATTATAGAGACATGACATATTACATATATTAATGGGAAAGGCTAAAAGTAAATACTCCCTCCGTCCCAATAAATATAAAACGTTTGCTTTTTGGCACAGGATTTTATGTAGTGTTGTTTTATGAGTTAAAGAAGAGAGAGTAAAGTAAGAGAGAGAAAAAAGTAGAGATGAAGTTATTTCTATTTTAAGAAACGTTTCATTTTTAATGGGACAATCCAAAAAGGAAAACGTTTCATTTCTAGTGGAACAGAGGGAGTATTATACTACAACACTATAATAATTAATTTCACATGGAAAATACAATATGATTGACACGAGACTAGTGAATGCTAGTCATTTTATTTTACAATTAATTTCACATGGAAAATACATCATGATTGACACAAGACTAGTGAAGGCTAGTCTTTTTTTTATTGATAAACGAATAGAAATTTAAATGACACGCTTTTTCTTAATGGTCAAATAGAAGTTGTAAATGTTGTCGGGATCTGCCAATGATTTAGACACACTCTCTATCTCCAAACACCTCTTTACCCATGAACTTAATTTGGGATAATCTTGTTGGATGCTAAAATCGCCGCAGATTTCGAAGGTCTTGAACCATGGGGTATATGTGATCAAAGCCACATCCAAAAACCCGAAGCCGTTGTCGCCGAAGAATGGCTTATCGCCAAGCTCCGACTCCATCTGCTTCATGAACTCCGCGAACCCCTTCTTACCCGCCTCTTTCTCTTCTCGCTCCTCACACCATATCAAATTTCCGGTTTCCATTACCTACAATTCATTATCAAGTTATATAAACAAGTTTAAGTAGCATCAAACAATTTTACAACATCAAACTTGCTGATGTGCAAACCCCGTCCCACATCAGGAAATAATTAGTAAAGTTGCACGCAATGTATAATCCTACAAATTAAGATTATACTCCCTCCGTCCCAGAAAGATTGTCTCATTTTCTTTTTCACACTCGTTTCGCAAAAATAATAATAAATAGTTAAAGTAGAAAGAAAGTAAATTAAAAGAGAGAATAATGTAGATAATAGTCTTACCTACATTATTCTTTCTTTTATTTTACTCTCTTTCAATTTTACATATTTATTATTATTTTTGCAAAACGAGTGCAGAAAATAAACTGGGACAATCTTTCTGGGACGGAGGGAGTATAAAATTGCGAAGACTATGTCCAAAGTGGACAGTATCATACTAATATAGCACATGTAAAACTATTTGCAATTGACTATAACCAGACAATATATACTACCTCTGTCTCTTAAAAATAAAACCTTTTAAACTTTCTACTTTAAGAAATGAACCCCACAACCCACAAACTCTATTTCGATGGCTTTTTCTCTTCCTCTCTCTTACTTTACCCATTATTCTCTCATATTTTACCAATTATGCATATAAACCCGTACCATTTCAAAAGTTTCTATATTTCAAGGACGGATGTAGTACCTTTTTGTCTATATAATCAGCCAAGAACCTCGCTTGAGCTCTTTGGTAAGGATCACAATGTTGGACATAATTTATCATCATATATTCAAGAATACATAATTGAATATAAATAAAGCAAGATCTTCGAATATCATGTATTTCACGTAAAACCATAAACATAATAGGATCGAAACATACCTTGGCGATCCATAGCGGAAGCGATTAAGGAAGGAGGAGACGAACTTCCTCGGACTTTCTTTGGCGTGGTGGCGCAACTCCAACTCCAAGGATTTGTTTCTCTCTCTTTCCCTCGTTTATGTGTTCTCTTAATGTGTGTGATTTGATGGGATCCCACACTTGTATTTATAGGCAGAGAGAGGACAAACCATAATTATCAAACCCTAAAAGCCCTTTCCATCAAAGAGACTATATAATAATATAATAATAACGTTTCTTTTCTATAAAACTTGATTCCCAAGTTTAATGACAATCATAAACATGATTCCTTACCATATTTGTTATTAAAATATATAGTTATTTTCTTTGATTGTCGTGGACAAACCAAAACTATATATATAATAATATATTCATTTGGTAGGAGTTGGAATTATATGATTTGCCAATAAGTTGTAATTAAGGCCATAATTCCATTTTCCTTATTAGTCTTTGAAATTATACGACTAATTGATTTGGCCGATAATTAATCACATGTCTAAGAAACGTCTCATTTAATAATTAGGAAAAAAGTGTCTAATACCAAGTCAATGTATTATATTAAAAATCCAATTCTATTTAGGATTCTATCACTTGTCACATATGTGAGACATAAAACTTACATTCTCCCACTTGGCGAACATGTGGGACACAAAGTTTTCGATTCTCCCACTTGTCACACTTGACAGAGCCAAAGTAAAATAGACATAGTAAACATAAGGCGCGCATAATATTGGACTTTATAAATACTTTCATCATTGGTAAACATAAGTATTATATTAGAGAGACTACTAATGCGGGTCATGGCGGGCGTATATCATTCAATCGATATAGTTCCTTCCATGTACCACATCACCGGTATCCACTCTAATATAATCTATAAGTGACACCGCGTCCGTAATTGTCTTATTTCAAGACCTCCTACATTAATACTAAAAACGTACATATGCATATCAAATAATAAGTATATGCAGGAAAAGTAGAAACAACTTTATTGAATTCAAAATATCTATAACATAAGTGTCTGGACCAACATGGATACATAAAGATTAGACATTTCCATACCCAAGACCCATTCTATTGACTTGTTCCATAAATGTCTTAGGCGGTAATGCCTTAGTCAATGGATCAGCAACCATAAGCTGTGTGCTTATATGTTCTATAGATATTCTTTGTTCCCGAACTTCATCTTTGACGGAAAGAAACTTTAATTCCATGTGTTTAGCTCCTTTTGAATACTTTTCATTCTTAGAGAAAAACACGGCTGCACTATTATCACAATACAATTTCAAGGGCTTGGATATTGAGGAGACAACACCAAGTCCTGAAATAAAATTTCGCAACCACGTAGTTTGAATAGATGCTTCAAAGCAAGCTATAAATTCAGCTTCCATGGTGGATGTCGAAATAGAACTCTGCTTGGCACTCTTCCATGATATGGCTCCTCCAGCCATAAGAAAAATGTAACCAAAGGTTGATTTTCTAGAGTCGACACATCCAGCATAATCTGAATCGGAATATCCAATCACTTCTAATTGATCAGATTTCCTAAATGTGAGCATAAAATCTTTTGTCCCCTTTAAGTATCTCATTGTCTTC
>NC_062970.1:46081889-46098724 GCF_023119035.1 Salvia hispanica | reverse complement strand
AATAGGTATGGCCAAAATAGCATATAGATATAACGGAATATCTGAAAAGGAAGCTTGTGTTCTCCTCGTTAATGGATTCACCGGCCAATTAAAAAATTGGTGGGATAATGCTCTGAATTTCGAAAGCAAAGAAAATTTTTTAAACCATGTCATTAATACAGAAGATCAAGATGGGGAAATTAAAGAAACAAATGATGCCTGTGATTACCTAGTTGTAACGATATCAATGTATTTTATAGGAAATCCTAGGGAAGAATTTAATAGCTCCTCTATTGTTCTGAAAATTTTAAAATGTCCTACTTTATCTGATTATAGATGGTATAAAGACGTTTTCATAACCCAGGTTCTCAAAAGAAATGATTGTAATCAAGCCTTTTGGAAAGAAAGATTTATTGCAGGATTACCAAAATTATTTGGCGAAAGAACAATCCAAAAAATAAAGGATGATATAGGAACTGAAAATATCTCCTTTGAAGAAATTACTTTTGGGCAATTATTTGCCTTCATCAAAAAAGAAGGTTTATCCTTATGCATGGAAATAAAAATTCAAAATAAATATAGAAAAGATAAGCAGAAAGCCAAGAATGAATTAGGATGCTTTTGTGAGATGTTTGGAATAGAAAAATTAGAAGCCCCGTCCTCTAAGAATAAGAGAAAATATTTTAAGAAAACTATACAAAAACCCTTTTATAGTAAGCCGTATAGGAATAAGCATAGAAGACCAAGGCCTAAGAAAGATTATAAACCAGAAAAAGATAATATTGAAATAAAGTGCTGGTTTTGCAAGAAAACTGGACATACTGAAAATCAATGCTGGAAGAAGAAAAGGAGAAATATTAAATTAATAAGTAAAAAAATTATAGCCTTTTAAAGGAAAATGAAGAAGACTCTTATTCTGATACCGAATCTAATTCTGACTTTGAAGAAATTCAAAGCTCCTCTAGCGAAGAAAGTTATCATACTAGCAATGAGCAAGGAAAGGATATTTGTAAAAGCTGTTATCCAAGAAATTCCTGATAACAATTTAAAAGAAGATTACCTTAACAAACTTAAAGATTTAATATTAGAAGAACCATCGTCTTCTAAGAAAGTCAAAATCAATGAACAGTTTAGTTTAAATAAAATTTGGGAATGATATCCATACCAAAGTTTTTCCAAACAAATAACTGCTAGAGATCTTCAAAATGAAATTAATACTCTTAAAAGGCAAATTAATAAAGAGTTTCATGAATTAAAAGAAAAAGACTTTGAACTCGAATCAAGAATAGAAATTATTGAAAATAATGAGAAGGTTCATGATTGGAATAATGAGAAAGAAGATACAAAATCCAATTCCATAAGAGTAATTCAAAAAATTAATTATCAAAAATGGCATGTGAATGTCACCCTAGTTGTCGATAATTTCATTACTATAAAAGGGTTTTTGTATAGTTTTCTTAAAAGATTTTCTCTTATTCTTAGAGGACGGGGCTTCTAATTTTTCTATTCCAAACATCTCACAAAAGCATCCTAATTCATTCTTGGCTTTCTGCTTATCTTTTCTATATTTATTTTGAATTTTTATTTCCATGCATAAGGATAAACCTTCTTTTTTGATGAAGGCAAATAATTGCCCAAAAGTAATTTCTTCAAAGGGGATATTTTCGGTTCCTATATCATCCTTTATTTTTTGGATTATTCTTTCGCCAAATAATTTTGGTAATCCTGCAATAAATCTTTCTTTCCAAAAGGCTTGATTACAATCATTTCTTTTGAGAACCTGGGTTATGAAAACGTCTTTATACCATCTATAATCAGATAAAGTAGGACATTTTAAATTTGTCAGAACAATAGAGGAGCTATTAAATTCTTCCCTAGGATTTCCTATAAAATACATTGATATCGTTACAACTAGGTAATCACAGGCATCATTTGTTTCTTTAATTTCCCCATCTTGATCTTCTGTATTAATGACATGGTTTAAAAAATTTTCTTTGCTTTCGAAATTCAGAGCATTATCCCACCAATTTTTTAATTGGCCGGTGAATCCATTAACGAGGAGAACACAAGCTTCCTTTTCAGATATTCCGTTATATCTATATGCTATTTTGGCCATACCCATTTCTTGCAGAGTATTAAGAATCTCATATTCAGATTTTCCATCAATATTCCACTCTGTTATAGAATTTCCATCATAGCTAGATTTATGGAATTGTCCTCTTTCTTCATATTGCAAATCTGCAGGTGAGGGTTTACTATAATAATTTTTATTATTATTAAATTTTCTCCCTTTAAATATTCTATTAATTTTATAAGGATAACTTTGTTCTTCATCCTTGAAAATTTCGTCAAGTTGGTCTAAGACATTGTCTTCTTCAGAAGAAGAACAACTGGTCTGACTATTATGTGATTCCCTGATAACATTTGCATTAGAAGAACTTGGTCCTCCAAGCTTATCGGATATCTTTGATAAAAGTTTTTCCGTCTTTGAGTTAAAGGTAACGCTATTGCTTTTCAAGATATCATTACTTTTGAAAATTTTAGGGTCTATGTGTATTTTTTTTGCTTCTATTTTTTGAAATATAATTTCCGTTTGTTCTTCTACTTTTTGGAATACAATTTCTATTTATTCTCTTTTACACCACTAATAATGCTAATTTTAATTCTTTATCAATTCGTAATTATTTTCTTCTATCATTATAATCGTAATAAAAAATTAAAATTGAAAATATAAATAATCGAGCTTTCGACATCATGAGCATCAAAAAAATTCTATAATTATTAACAGTAATTTGGCCCCAAACGGAAAACTTCTAGCTTCGCCACAATCACTAGTCTTGTGTCAATCGTGATGTATTTTCCATGTGAAATTAATGATTATAGTGTTGTATAATATTTACTTTAAGCCTTTCCCATTAATATATGTAATATGTCACGTGTCTATAATAACTTATCTTATTATCTAGAAAGCAAATTTAAACACGCAAACTATTTCATGTTATGTTAGTAATATGCATTAACCCTACAAAGATCTGGTCATCGATGCGATACCCACATTTTGCTACCTCGAAGAATATATTTTCATATTAAGTAAAGATATCGAATCATCATTTGGCTAGATACTAAAGAAATAATACCGGTGGCATTTATGTATACCAAAAAAAAGTTTGTATAAAGATTTCGGTACAGGTAATGTGCTAGCATAAATTCAGCCAAAATATTTAAATTGTTAATCTAGGCCCAACAAAAGTTTATTTAGTAGTAATTGGTTTTGATAAAATAAATGCTTTCTTAAATGATTTATGTATGAATAGCAAAATTAATATACTAGTAATTGATAAAAAAAAAATAGTCATCCAATAGGCACTGATATTCTAAAAAGAGGCGTTTATTGATAATAGAAACGAAAGCTCATAATATTTATCTGGGCTTACAAATGGGCCTAGTATTGGGCCTCAATAGTAGAAATGGACTTTCCAAAAAAAATATGTCACGTACCATAGTTCAATTTAGATTATCATCAACGTGCCACTTTCAATTTTTCATATGATCATTTGATAATTTTAGTTTTCGAATTATTTTAGTTGTCAAATTTTTATTGATTGAAAACAATGTCGTATCAATTAAGTTGGGGACTAATTTAATAGTGGTTGTTGTATATATATTCTAGCTTCGCTTTCTAGCTTGCCATTTTTTTCTACTCCTTCGGCTTCACTATAGTTGAAGCGGAACTTTTGGGCACAGAGTCTAAGAAAAGGATGTTGGGTGTCTTAAATAAATAGATAATAAAGTAGGAGAGAGGAAAATTTAGAGAGAATAAAGTATAGAGTGAATAAAATGGAGTAAATAAAGTAATAGAGAGTAAATAAGAAAGAGAAAAAAGTTACCATATATGAAAATGACTCAACTATAAAGAAACTTTTCGAAATAGAAAAATGAATGAATAGTGATACGGAGGGAGTATAATTTTGAGCATAGTTAAATCAATCAATCAAACAAAAGAATCATGACTATTTGTAATTGTTTATTGAACATGTGACTTGGCCACATATTTTATTGCACTTTGTAATTATTGAATAATTTCGAGGAAAGCATGAAATAATATTTTATAGTACTCCTATAACTTAGTTGGTTTATGTTGAATAATTTATGTTTCCCTCTTTGACTTGTCTGCTTTCTAAAGTTCCAAATGGAGACGAAGCTGAAAATGTGTTATATTCAATATTTTTAAACTATTGCAATCAATTGTAAATATAACGTCCTCATTTATTAACATTGAATCAAGGTGCACAAACTCGTGGTGTGTGATCTCATATGGACCTGTTTTTCAATTGGGTCCATGTAATTTTACTTTGTTTTCAATGATTTTACTTTCATTAGTAAACTATATGTTGGTGTGTATTTGTTTCTTCTAGAAATGGATGTTTGTGTATCGTTATATTAAGGCTGTCCCATTGCAATAAACTTGAATTTAAATGTATGAGTCAAACTTAAACTTCCAGGAAACCATGAATTAACATTATTTATGGAACATGGCAAGGCCATATTATAAAATATTTTATACTACTATCATGCCCTTTAAATCTACATCCACACTTTGCAAATGTTTCACTGATTTTGTACCAAAACAAAACAAAACAAAAATCTCCATCTCTTTCATGAACATGGAAGACAAGGTGATTCTGCTGGATTTTTATCCGAGCATGTTCGGAATGAGGCCGAGAGTTGCGTTAGCAGTGAAGGGCATCGATTACGAGCACAGAGAGGAGGACAAGGAAAATAAAAGCCAGCTTCTTCTCGAGTCCAACCCCATTTACAAGGAGATCCCCGTTTTGATCCACAACGGCAAACCCGTTTGTGGATCGTTTGTTATTGTCGAATACATCGACGAGGTGTGGAAGGACAAATCTCCGACGCTGCTGCCTTGTGATCCTTACCAACGAGCTCAAGCGAGGTTCTTGGCTGATTATATAGACAAAAAGGTATTACATCCGTCTTTGAAATATATAAACTTTTGAAATGACACAGGTTTATATGCATAATTAGTAAAATATGAGAGAATAATGGGTAAAGTAAGAGAGAGGAAGAGAAAAAAGCATGGAAATAGAGTTAGTGGTTTGTGGGGTTCATTTCTTAAAGTAGAAAGTTTAGAAAGTTTTTATTTTTAAGAGACAGAGGTAGTATATATTGTCTAGTTATAGTCAATTGCAAATAGTTATACATGTGCTATATTAGTATGATACTGTCCACTTTGGACACAGTGTTCGCGATTTTATATAATCTTAATTTGTAGCGATTTTATATAATCTTAATTTGTAGGATTATATATTGCGTGCAACTTTACTAATTATTTCCTGATGTGGGACGTGGTTTGCACATCAGCAAGTTTGATGTTGTAAAATTGTTTGATGCTACTTAAACTTGTTTATATAACTTGATAATGAATTGTAGGTAATGGAAACCGGAAATTTGATATGGTGTGAGGAGCGAGAAGAGAAAGAGGCGGGTAAGAAGGGTTCGCGGAGTTCATGAAGCAGATGGAGTCGGAGCTTGGCGATAAGCCATTCTTCGGCAACAACGGCTTCGGCTTTTTGGATGTGGCTTTGATCACATATACCCCTTGGTTCAAGACCTTCGAAATCTGCGGCGATTTTATTAGCATCCAACAAGATTATCCCAAATTAAGTTCATGGGTAAAGAGGTGTTTGGAGATAGAGAGTGTGTCTAAATCATTGGCAGATCCCGACAACATTTACAACTTCTATTTGACCATTAAGAAAAAGCATGGCATTTAAATTTCTATTCGTTTATCAATAAAAAAAAGACTAGTCTTCACTAGTCTTGTGTCAATCATGATGTATTTTCCATGTGAAATTAATTGTAAAATAAAATGACTAGCATTCACTAGTCTTGTGTCAATCACGATGTATTTTCCATGTGAAGTTAATTACTGCTCCTCCGTCCCATTAAATATGTAACATTTGTTTTTCAGTACAAGATTTTATATAGTGTTATTTTGTGAGTTAATGAAGAGAGAGTAAAGTATGATAGAAGAAAAGGTAGAGAGGGTATTGTTTCCATTTTTAGAAACGTTTCATTTTTAATGGGACACACAAAAAAAAACGTTTCATTTTTAATGGCACGTAGGAGTATAATGTTTACTTTAAGCCTTTCTCATTAATATATATGTAATATGTCACGTCTCTATAATAACTTATCTTATTATCTAGGGCAAGCAAATTTAAACACGCAAACTATTTCATATTATGATAGTAATATGCATTAACCCCACAAAGATCTGGTCATCGATGCGATTCCCACATTTTGCTACCTTGAAGAATTTATTTTCATAAATATAGCTATCGAATCATGATTTGGCTAGATATTAAAAGAAATAATAAATAAAATAATATTCTTATAGTATAATTTTTAATTTAATTATATTATTACTAAGTGCTACTTACCTTCAGATATTCGTTTTCTTACTAAATAGAGCTATAAAATCATGATTCGGCTTCATATAGAAATAGACTATGATAAATTTTAATAAAAGTAATGATGATAAATTAACAGTCTTGTTTATTATTTTTATATCTTTATAGTATTACTTAGTGCTAATTATAGAGCGTAAAGATATGATTTGTAATAGAAATAGAATTTAAATAAAATTTTAAAAATATTCGAAAACCGATGTGCTAATATTTAGCTGGGCTTATAACGGGCCAAATTGTGAATTTAGCTGGCTTCAAATTGGCCGCATATTGGGTCTAAAAGTTGAAATGGGCTCAAACATAAAATTTCTCAATAACCATGAATCGTTAGCTGATCATTCTAGGTCCACTTTCTATTCTACATCTTCAAATAATTTACACTCTCTCCTTCCCTAATTAATTAACACTGTTTGATTTAATACAGATTTTAAGAAACATGCGTCTTACTTTTATATTTAATTTTATAATAAAATATGAGTGGAACGTGTGATCCATTATAAAAAATAGTAAAATGTAAAAGTATCGATTAATTGTTGGAAATAAATAATTAAACTTGATTTTGTAGTAGAATTATCTAGATATTAGTAGGTATTAAAATATCTAGATATCTAGATTATAGATATTTTGTAGAACTCTCTAGAATTAGAATGTATTAAAATATTTAGATATTTTAGTAAAATTTCCTAAAATGTTAGGAAAATATCTAGATTTTTATGGAGAAAAAATCTAGATATAAAATATTATAGAGAATTCTAGAATATGAAGTGAATCCCTATAAATAGGGGAGAGTTGTGACATTTTGTAGAAGTTGAATAAGTTGGTAAGTGGAAGGAGTTGAAGTTTGAGAAATAAAGTGTTCTTAATTTTTCCACATCACCTCTCTTAAACCATTTCCTATATATTCCACACATTCTCCTATCAAATATTTCCTCCAAACTAAACTACTCCTCCAACATATATCTTATATATATTCCAACATTAATTGGGATGAACAATAAAGAAAATTAGTGTCAATTAACGGGGATGGGGGAGTATCTTCAATTTTATTTTCGCATAAGTATAACTAAAGATAATTAAGAGTTTTGTAATCTAATCAAAGTTTATACACTATCTTTAATTCACACCCACGCACCATGCCACACTTCACACACATTGGGTGACTCAAACAACTACATTAAGAATGTCTAACTATTTATTGATTTTTAGTATAATTTACAAATCTAAAATTAGAGTCTGGATTTTTTAAGTTCAAAAAATTTTAGTGTAAAATAATACTACTAAAATTTATATTTTAAGTTCAAAAAATTTTAGTGTAAAATAATACTACTAAAATTTATATTTTAAGTTCAAAAAATTTTAGTGTAAAATAATACTACTAAAATTTATACTCACGTCACTTTGCTATATAAATGGAGAAATTTACATTAAAATTAATACTCAAACATCACTTTGCTATATACTCCCTCCTTCCATAAAAAATAAGACATTTTATAAATGACACGGGTTTTAATGTGGATTTGATAAAGTAAGAGAAAATGAAAAAAATAAGAGAGAAATAGTGTTAGTGGAATGTGGGGTCCAAAAAAGAAAGGAAAAAAAATATGAGAGAATTAATGTTAGTGGAATGTGAGGTCCATATTATTAGTTATGAGAGAAGGAAAAAAGTAAGAGATAAGTTGATGAAAACATTCATTTTTTAAATATACTCTATTTTTCGTGAACAACTAAAAATTATAAATGTGTTCTATTTTTTATCGGCAGACTGAGTAATAAGGATCGGGAGATTATTAAAAAATGATATTCATGAAAGTTGACTAAAGTCTTTGGTGAACATTTATTTTCAACTGCTTTTCTGACACTCCAACGAGGATAATAAATGTAGTTCGTTCAACGCAGTAGTAAATTCATCATTTCATTGATGAGAAAATGATCATGCATGTTCACTTCAATTGGCCATTAAATTGATGAGAAATAATCTTCGTGTGGTTAATAATACAATTTAGTATGCTACGTAGGTGATAGGGACTTGATATTCTATTTTATTTCGGAAGGGAGCTGATATTCTCTCCGTATATTTATTTAGTTTATTTATGCTTTAGTATTATTTAGTTTCTATGATTTTATTTACTTTCTCTAGTGGTTAGGATTTGATTGACTTTTGATTAGCTTTTGATTTACTTCCCTAGTTTATAGGAGATCTTTTTGTATCACACATATTATCAGAATGAAGAATTAAAATATTAATCTCGTTCTCTCCATCGGTTCTCCCTCTTGGAGAAACCGCCAATCTCTCCAAAACTCTACAAAGTCACGCTGTTTTCCTCTTTTTCAATATTTTCTCTTCCATAGAAATTAACCTCACGTTAATTCCTATCCGTAGGTAAGATTTAATATGCTAGAAATTTAATCATGCTAAATTTACTACAAGTTCAAGTGATGTAATTTTTCACCACATATCAAGAATTAAAATTCGTGATAAAAATCTGAATGCACCGAAAATTGGTATATTTTTTAGCTATTGATTCACCCAACTCTTTTATACTACTCTTAGGCCCTTCTTAGTATGGTGGAATGAAATGAGGAGTGAATGAAATGGAGATAGAAATGGAATGAAGGTGGGAATGGAATAACAATTTCATTCCATTCTTGTGCTTACCAAGCACAAGGAATGCAAAAGGAAGGGAATTGTTCATCCTTGATTGATTCCATTCCTATGTTTGATAACTACAAATTAATATGGAAGTGGAATGGAATTAATATGAATAATTAAAATGTTGATTCTAAAAAAAAAAAGCACTACACATATTTCACACTACACGCACTTCACATACTACACACATTTCACACACTACACGCACTTCACACATTTCATACACTACACGCACTTCACACACTTCACACATTTCACATACTACACGCACTTCATACACACAAATGTGTGTAGTGTGTGAAATATATGTAGTGTGTAAAATATGTGAAATATGTGTAGTGTGTGAAGTGTGTGAAATGTGTGTAGTGCGTGTAGTGTGTGAAATGTGTGTAGTATGTGAAGTGTGTGTAGTGTGTGAAATATGTGAAATGTGTGTAGTGTGTGAAGTGTGTGTAGTGTATGAAATGTGTGTAGTGTGTGAAATATGTGAAATGTGTGTAGTGTGTGAAGTGTGTGAAATATGTGAAATGTGTGTAGTGTGTGTGTGTGCGCGCGCATTTTTCAATTATTAAAAATTTTAAAATTTTAATTTTATTATAAAACTGTGATGAAATTAAATTTAAATATAAATAAAATAATATTTATACTCCCTCCGTCCCAAGATAAGTGACCTACTTCTTTTGGGCACGGGGTTTAAGGAATGGTATTTAAATAAGTTAAAGTGGAGAGAGTAAAGTATGAGAGAGGGAAAAGTAGAGGAGAGAAGAGAGAATAAAGTAGGTGGAGAATAAAGTAAGAGAGATGACTTTTTGCTAAAAATGGAAATAGGTCACTTATAGTGGGACATCCCAAAAAGGAATACAAGTCACTTATCTTGGGACGGAGGGAGTATAATTTTGTTAAAATTTAAAATAAAATGAAAGAAATATGAAATGGATGGAATGTCCATTCCTTAGCTAAATGGATGGAATGATTATTCCCATGTGGAATGAAATGGTGATTGCAAAGGAAATGGTTATTCCTAAGAGCAAAATATACCAAGCAAAAGAATGGAATGGAGGTAGGAATATCATTCCATTCCTCCATTTCATTCCACCATACCAAGTAGGGCCTTACAATATAAATATCAGTTATAAAAATGATATATTACCTCATTTACTAATAAAACTCTATTAGATTATTTGATAACTCATTAGCAATAATTAATCATCAAAATATACATAGGCATGTTATGAAGCTTATAGCATAATTTGCTTAGATTGTACTCCCGTCGTCTCCCAAAAATAAAAACTCTTTCCGTGTTAATCCGTCCCGTAAAAATAAATTTTTTCTATATTAGGTAATTTCTTTCTCTCTAATGAAATAGAACCCATGTTCCATTATTACAGTTTTCTTTCTGCATCTCTCTTACTTTACAACTTTGCATTAAAACATGTGTTGTTTTAAAAGAATAATTTAAAAAATCCCTCATTTCGAAAAATCCGCATGTCTCGTATCCATATTTCGAAAGATCCGTGAATTTAATCCCAAATTTCTAAATGTTAACGAATTTAATCCTTTTTTTTCGAAATCTCTCTATAGATGACGAGGATCACTTTACATAATTGAAATTCCTCATGGAGGACTTTTCAACTGGATTCATTACAGTTATATTGCATTTAATGAGGTGATATGGAAAATAAATAAAGAAATACCAAACAGGTGGCCGACCTCTTATGTATGAATCCTTTTCAAAATAAATTATAGACTTGACTTTGAAGTCGTCGAATACCTTCCAAAATTAAATTATAGACTAAAGTCTGAAATTGGTTTTCATACGTTTGCTTTTTTTTTCACTACTTTATTCCAGTGAAAATCAATATGAAGCAACATAAATGTATTGGCTATTTAAATCCACCAACTTGAGATTCTTCAGCATTCCTCAAATATACATACCATCAAATAAGAAAGGATGATTTCTGATAAAAGAATAGCAATTAAATTTGTCATTGTTGTTCTTTTCCGCGTGTTTGTTTCAGGAGATGCAAAAGTGAGATGCATAGAGAGGGAGAGAGAAGCTCTTCTAAGCTTCAAAAATGGCCTCATCGACGAGGATGGTATTCTCTCATCGTGGAAAAGCAACGAATGCTGCGAATGGCACGGTGTTGAGTGCAGCAACACCACTGGCCATATCATCACCCTCAAATGTGAGTTTTGTGGATTGCAAGGCGAGGTTCGTTCTTCATTGCTTGAGTTGCATCATTTAAATTATCTTGACCTCAGTCTGAATAATTTTGGAGGCATTCCTATCCCTGAATTCATTTATTCCATGAAACAATTACAACACTTGCATCTTAGTTTTTCTAACTTTTCTACGACCATTCCTCCTCAGTTAGGGAACCTTACCAACCTACGCTCACTTGACCTTAGTGGTACCGGTATTAGGAACATCCCTCCTCAGTTGTGGAACCTTACCAACTTACGCTCACTTGATCTCGGGCATAATTCTTTGAACTCTGAGTCTCTTTCTCTTTCTATACATGGTTTTGTATTGGAATCACTCGAAATACTAGACTTGTCTGAGAATCAACTCAATGGATTGATGTTTGACCTTAGAGCATTTCCTTCATTGACAAACCTGTTTCTTATGGGAAATAACTTGACTGGATCCATTCCTGTAAGCATTGGTCAACTATCCAATCTTCAAGATCTATATCTTGATTCCAATTCTTTGGAAGGTTACTTCATCAAGCTTAATAAGTTAAAGAGACTAGACTTATCCTTCAATTCATTGATCATGGATATTGCTCTTGATTGGAATCCTCCATTTCAATTGACTGCTCTATCTTTAGCTGGATGCAATGTGGGCCCATATTTTCCTAACTGGCTCCGAACTCATATTCATCATTTCAATGGAAAGGTAAGGAATCAGAATACAAGAAAAATCTTGGGCTTCTCAAAGTCATTGATTTATCAAGCAATAGATTGATTGGGAGCATTCCCGAATCATTTTCCAATATGAGGAATTTAAATTCCTTGAATCTATCAAGAAATAGTTTGATGGGATATATAATTCCAGATATTGGTAAAATGGAGATGCTAGATTCTCTTGATCTATCTCATAACCGACTCTCGGGCAAGATACCTTCAAGTCTGGCAGAAATATACACTCTTGGTGTTCTTGATTTGTCGAACAACAAGTTGTTTGGAAAAATTCCGACGGGTACTCAACTTCAGAGCTTCAATGCATCGTCTTATGCCGGGAATGATGGACTCTGCGGCGAACCTCTGCAGAAGTGCACTGAAAGGCCATCTACCACTAATCCGGTGGAAAACATGAATGAGAAAGACGGCAACAACTTTTCATTTATGCAAGAAGTTGGGATATCAATGGGCTTTGGTTTTATCTTTGGATTTTGGGGAGTTATTGGTTCATTCATATTGAAGAAATCAAGGAGAATAGCATTCTTCAACTTGTTTGATGCTGCTGGACATTGGTTCTACGTCAGGATTGCTGTGTTTGTATCCAAATGGAGACAAAGCTGAAAATGCAGGTAATAGTAACTACATTTACTTGAATGTGTTATATTCAATACTTTTAAACTATTGCAATCAATTGTAAATATAACGTCCTCATTTTTCAGCAGCCATTTAAAATTGAATCAAGGTGCACAAACTCGTGGTGTTTAATCTCAAATGGACCTGTTTTTCTTCTCCTTCTCATTTTTGTTAATTGGGTCCATGTAATTTTACTTTGTTTTCAATGTTTTTACTTTCATTTGTAAGTATGTTGGTGTGTATTTGTTTCTTCTAGAAATGGATGTTTGTGTATCGTTATATTAAGGCTGTCCCATTGCAATAAACTTCCAGGAAACCATGAATTAACATTATTTATGGAACATGGCATGGCCATATTATAATTTATCTTGTACTACTATTTTGCAATTATTGTAGAGTTTATCTCCTTATAGTATAATATTTAATTTTATTATATTATGCTACTTACCTTCAAATATTTGTTTTCTTACTAAATAAAGCTATAAAATCATGATTTGGCTTCATATAGAAATATACTATTATAAATTTTAATAAAAGTAATGCTGATAAATTAACAGTCATGTTTATTATTTTAATATTTTTATATTACTTCCTCCGTCCCAACTTAATTGTCACTTTGAGTGGGTATGAGTTTTAATAAACGAAAAAGAATTAAAGACTGGGTACGAGTTTTAATAAATGTAAAAGGAAAGTTAATTGGAAAAGTTAGTAAAATGTGAGACCCATTTTTTTATATTGATTTTATAATAAAATGTGAGTAAAGTGGGTTAGTGGAATGTAAGACTTACTTACCATTTATGATAAAAATAAAGTATTAAAATTAAATTGGAACAGATAAAATGGAAAAGAGTGACAATTAAGTTGGGATGGAGGAAGTATTATTCTGCGTTACTTATAGAGTGAGACTTGAGATAATGATTTGAATAGAAATAGTATTTAAATAAAATTTTAAAAATTTCGAGCACCGAAGTGCTAATATTTAGCTGGGCTTATAACGGGCCAAATTGTCAATTTAGCAGGCTTCAAATGGGCCGCATATTGGGTCTAAAAGTTGAAATGGGCTTCAAACATAAAAATTTCTCAATAACCATAACTGTTAGCTGATCAGTCCACTTTCAATTCTCTGTCTTCAAATGATGTATTGTAGAATCTTCAATTTTATTTTGGCATAAGTATAACTTCAAATTAACTAGAGTCAGTTATATAATTCAATCAAAGTTTATACACTATCTTTTAATATAATTCACACACACAATATACCACACTCCACACACATTGGCGGACTCAAACATCTATACTAAGAATATCTAACTAATTGATTGTTAAAATTTACAAATCCAAAAATCAGAGTCTAGATTTTTTTTAATTCAAAGATAAAACATTTAGTGAATAAATGTGATAAAATTTTAAAATGATTGACTATGAGAAATTTTTCAAAATAAAAAAAATAGCTCAACTATGAAAAAATGGAGGGAACAGTAAAAAAAATGGTTCGTTTGATGCACTTCCAGAAACAACACCTTAACAAGGAGATAAGAATCGTAAATTAACTACAAGCTTCAGCTTAATCCTTTGGCTTTTTAGTGATTTTCTCTAAATATCTTTAATTTCCTACCAAAAATCAATTTTTTTCATTTCAAATAAAATGGATCAAATCGTGGCAAGCGTTCATTTCATATTGTTAATTTCAGAGGAGCTTAGTTACTCTATTAGCTAATGTTTTCTAGGTTGTAATTTACATATTTGTCGTTTTAATAGCAATAATATTTCCCCTCTCAGATAGTGATTGCCACACAGACATGTACTATTTGCGTAGTGCTTTGTAGGGCCAAATTTTGAAATTAGATATATATGCAATTTATAAAATCGATATCGTTAATGAAGAATGTCGGTTATCTTGGAAATTAAATATTTTTATTCTCGAAAAGATTGAACTAGTTCGTTCTTGACAAGTATGAACTTTTTAATATTAAAATAGTTAAGCAGTACTCCCTCGTCTCATCGAAGATGACCCACTTTTCTTTTTGATTTGTCCCAATTAAGATGACTCATTACTAAAAATGAAAACACTTTTATCTCTATTTTGTTTCACCTGTCTTACTTTATTATCTCCACTTAACAAACAAAATAAAGTTAACTAAAATCTCGTGCCGTCCAAGGAAGGGGTCATCTTTTGCAATCAAGAGTCACCTATTGAAGCCAACTGAGCTAGCGATATCTTTAATGTCTGATACATATATTATATATAGAAACTTACAAATGGATACATATATTATATATAGAAACTTACAAATGGCTGAGGGGCCCAAGGGCCCCCGCCCCCATCGTGGCTCCGCCACTGACTCCCTCTATCTCATTCCGTCCCATGACAGATGTCACAGTTTCTTTTTTAGTTTGTCCCTTAAAAAAAGTCATATTTTTATTTTTGAAAAAAGTTATCTCTCACATGAATATAAAAATCATATTTTTTTCTTTCCATTTCACACACAAAATAAAACATTCTAGAATCTTATGTCGTCCCATAAGTGTGACATCTTTTGTGGGACGGAGGGAATATTAAATTAAAAGATAATAAAGCATGAGAGCGGAAAAGTAGAGAGAATAAAGAAAAGAGAATGAAAAGTAAGTGATAAGAAATGTGTTGACTTTTACTTAAAAAAAATGACTTCACTACTATTGAACGGAAGTATAATACATAAGGTGATTATAGTGAAAAACAGTGGCGACTAACCCAATATATTTATGCATTTATCCTTACATTGCTAATATACTTATTTAATGATCTTAAATAATTTTTTTACATAAATTTATGGTAAAAATATGAAAACAATAAAAATAAATAAATGGAGAATGAATATATTTATATCATAGTATAAATGAAGAATATCTATAATATACTATAGAGTAAAAATAAAATAACATTTAATTCATGAGAGTTGACTACAGTCTTTGGTGATCAGTTTTTCCAATTGCTTTATCCGTCTTTTTCATTGATTTCGAACCCAATCCTTACGCTATACACTGTCTTATCATGCATTATGTCCAAATATTTTTTAGAAATTGTATCAATTTTATGTTTACATCTATTTAAAGCGTTGGAGCTGATATAATTGAGTATCCCACAAACACATTTCATTTCCACCTCTCACTAAAGAGACTGTGATTTCGAAAAAAAGAAAAGCGATCAAATTTGTTGTTGTTGTTCTCTCCTGTTTGTTTGTATCAGGAGATGCAAAAGTAAAAGTGAGATGCATAGAGAGTGAGAGGGAAGCTCTTCTATCCTTCAAGAATGGCCTCATCGATAAGATTGGTATTCTCTCGTCTTGGGAAAGCGAAGAATGCTGCAAATGGCACGGTGTGGAGTGTAGCAACACCACTGGCCATGTTATCACCCTCAAGATTGATGGTGCGGTTGATATGGATTATGATGGTGGATTGCAAGGTGAGGTTCGTTCTTCATTGCTTGAGTTGCATCATTTAAACTATCTTGACCTTAGTCGAATCAATTTTGGAGACATTCCAATCCCAGAATTCATTGGTTCCATGAAACATTTACAACACTTGTTGCTTCATCAAACTAACTTTTCTGGGATTGTTCCTCTTCAGTTTAGAAACCTTACAAACCTACGCACACTTGATCTCAGTGCGAATGATTTTGGAGGCTTTCCTATCCCGGAATTCGTTGGTTCCATGAAACAATTACAACACTTGTCTCTTAGCAGTAGTAAATTTTCTGGGGTCATTCCTCCTCAGTTAAGGAACCTTACCAACCTACGCACACTTGACCTTAGTGTGAATGATTTTGGAGGCATTCCTATCCCAGAATTCATTGGCTCCATGAAACAATTACAACACTTGTATCTTAGTAGTTCTAACTTTTCTAGGAGTATTCCTACTCAGTATGGGAACCTTACCAACCTACGCACACTCGATCTCTCGCAAAATTCTTTGAGTTCCATATCTCCTTTTATGTTTGGTTCCGTATTTGGATCACTCGAAACATTGCTCTTGTCTGATAATCAATTCACGGGTTTAATGCCAAGCTTGAGAGCGTTTCCTTCATTGATAGAATTGGACCTTTCATATAATAACTTTACAGACTCCATTCCTCTAAGTATTGGCCAACTCTCCAAGCTTCAACATCTAGATCTTTCTCATAATTCTTTGGAAGGTTTAGT
>NC_062970.1:46031209-46081789 GCF_023119035.1 Salvia hispanica | reverse complement strand
CCATGATCTCCTACATCTTGACATTTCAAATAATCAGTTGGCGGGAGAGGTTCCCGACTGCTGGGAGAAATTGCCGAACTTGCACACCCTTAATCTGGCTAACAACAGTCTTTCTGGTGAAATCCCTCCCTCTTTCAGCAGTTTACAAAAATTAAATAGACTCCAAATGCATGGTAATAATTTATCTGGTGAGTTGCCTTACAATTTGAGCCTTTGCCAACAATTGTTATCCATTGATGTCGGAGGGAACAAGTTAACAGGAAAGATCCCCTCTTGGATTGGCCAGTTGTATGGAGTGTTCTTTCTAAACCTTCGTGGAAATAAATTGCATGGCAGTATCCCTCCCGAGATATGCAATCTTACTAATATTCAAGTTCTGGATTTATCGATAAACAATCTGTCTTCGGTAATACCTGATTGCTTTGACAATTTTACATTCTTGAATAGGTCGAAAAATATGCCTTTCATTATACCTAGTTTTGGTCAAAGCTCCGTACATGAAAACGGATTTTCATCGTTTCAATGGAAAGGTCAGGAATTTGAATATAATCGGGGTAATATAGTGCTTCTCAAACTCATTGATTTTTCAAGCAATGGATTGACCGGGAACATCCCCAAATCGTTTTCTACTATGAGGGGATTGAGATCCTTGAATCTATCTAGAAATAGTTTGACGGGCTATATAATTCCAGATATTGGTAAAATGGAGTTGCTAGACTCTCTTGATCTTTCTCACAACCAACTCGCTGGCCAAATACCTACAAGTTTGGCAGAAATAGACACTCTTGGTGTTCTTGATTTGTCGAACAACAATTTGTCTGGAAAAATTCCAACGGGTACTCAACTTCAGAGCTTCAACACATCGGCTTATGCTGATAATGATGGACTATGTGGTGACCCTCTACCAAAGTGCCCCGATGAATCAAGTTTCTAAGTTGAATCAAGTTGAGCAAGCTCATGACCGATGATCTTTCTAAGTTGTTGTAATAGGGAAATAAAAATTCATCTCGTTTCTCATGTGAATTGGGTGAATGTAGTTTTAATTTGTTTTCATTGTATTCTACTTGTATTTGTATACTTTATGTTGGTGTGTATAAATGTGTTGCTTCTTTATAATGAACATGTGTTTTTTAGTAATCTAAGACAAAGACAAATACACAATGCATTAACCTTGATTTTCGAAGTATGGTACAACTGAAATTTACTGAATCTAATCACGAATTCATCGACTCCACGTCACTCGTGCACAGGGGGCGCAGAGCCAGTCCTTAAGCAGCCCGCGAGGCAAATGCCCCTCACCTTTATAGATATATAAATTCTTCACATTGTTGATGAGAAAATCATATACAATCTTCATGCACTTAAATTCGCCATTGTTGATGCGAAATATCATTGTATATAATCTTCATGAATTAACTTTCCATTTATTATTGAGTGTTTGGAATAACACCAAAGCACTAATTAATTCCATACGTGACAACATTTAATATGATAATATTTATACTCAAAGATTATTAAATTTAACTCAATTCCGTTTAGAGTACAATAAACTCAATGAAATGTTTAAAGTCCAATTAAGTGGAATACAAGATTCGGACTAAGCAATATAAATAGAATTCCAGCAGCTTTGGGCCCTGTTTATAAAATTTTAAACCCTACATTAATGGGCCCAAATATTCAATTTGTTAATCTAGGTCAAAAAAAAAATATTTTAAAAACTGTTTTCTAAAGAAAAACATGTTACCCCAAATTAGTATATAATATATGAATTAGAAAAATTAATGTAATGAAAAATAATGAAAACGTCAAACCTAATGGGCCTAAACTGATGTAGCTAAAACAAAGACCACAACGGAGGTTGATAAAATTTAGCTGGGCCTAATGGGCCCGAAAATTAATGTCATTATCGTTTAATCGTTTTATTTTCTGCAATTTTTATTTTCTTATCTATAAGTATAACTAGAATTCACTAACTAAGCTCACAAAAATTGGGTGACTTAGAGGAGTGTTAAACTAATTTAATTGCGTTGCATCATCCATAGTGGAGTATATGAATTTGTTTTTAAAAATATAGCTATAAAATAGTAGAAAATTTAAAATAACACATGACAGGACACAAATAACTCTAGGAAAAAAAAAAATCATGAACACAAAATTTATTAGTTTTTAATATAATCAAACATAACTTTGCTATTTTGTACATAACTTTTCTTTGAATTTGGACTCAAGTTCTTACGCGAAATTATACTACCTATTGTTTATGAATCAGTCAAACTCATCTGAGTTTTTTGTAGCATTTGTTTTTGAATACCACATATATTTTATCTTTTATTTTGTATTTATTGGAGAATTTATAATCTTCGTATATAATCATTATGAATTGTCTTCCAATTTATTATGTAATATTTTAAGTGAGCATGAATTAGTCAACCTTCGCTTTACTCTTTGGTCCTTTTTCCATTCATTTTGAATACAATTCTTACGTTAAATTTTGTTTATATCTTGGAACACTATTATAATTTTTCGCTTCGACCAAAATATTGAATATGGTTCGTTCAATTCTTCATTTCATTGATGTAGAAATCATATTGTACAATCTTCATGCCTGTACAGTTAAATTTCCACATAAAATTGATAGAAGAATATCTTTGTACATAATCACGAATTATGTTTCAATTTATAATGTACATAATTTTAGTGATAATAAATTAGCCAACCTTCGCTTTACTATACGTCTTTTTCTTTTCTCTGATTTCGAACGCAATTCTTACGTTCAGATTTGTTTGTATGTTGAAAAACTATTTCGTAATATATAAGCTCGGACCTCTTTTTACGTTATACTATATCTTATCATGAATTATATCTTAAAAATTTATTTTATATGATTTGTGATTATGACTTAGTCAAGTTTCACTTTCTTGTTTTGTTTTTCAAGTTGACTGAGTGTCAAATCGTCTAGGTATGTTGGATTTCAATTAAGAGATTTTGCCTATTTAAACTGTTACCCTTAATATACAATGGAGCATCCTACAAAAACAATTCACTTCAATACATGAGCAAAGAGAGTATGATTTCTGAAAAAAGAATAGCAATCAAATTTGTTCTTGTTGTTCTTTCTTGTGTGTTTGTTTCAGGAGATGCGGAAGTGAGATGCATCGAGAGTGAGAGAGAAGCACTTCTTAGCTTCAAAAACGGCCTCATCGACGAGGATGGTGTTCTTTCGTCGTGGCGAAGCAACGAATGCTGCAATTGGCATGGTGTGGAGTGCAGCAACACCACTGGCCATGTCATCGCCCTCAAATGTGATCATTTTGGATTGCGAGGTGAGGTTCGTTCTTCATTGCTTGAGTTGCATCGTTTAAGTCATCTCAACCTGGATTGGAATGAGTTTGGATCCATTCCAATTCCAGAATTCATTGGGTCTATGAAACAATTACAACACTTGTCTCTTGAGCATTCTGGCTTTTATGGGAAATTTCCTCCTCAGTTAGGGAACCTTACCGACCTACGCTCGCTTGCACTCGGTTGGAATGGTTTTGAGACTGTCCCTCCTGAGTTAGGGAACCTTACCAATCTACGGTCACTTGATCTTAGTTTCAATAGTTTGGTGATCATCCCTCCTCAATTAGGGAACCTTACCAACCTACGCTCACTCGATCTTAGTTTCAATAGTTTGGTGATCGTCCCTCCTCAATTGAGGAACCTTACCAACCTACGCTCACTTGACCTTAGTGGGAATGGTTTTGGAGGCACTTCAATCCCAGAATTCTTTGGTTCCATGAAACAATTGCAATACTTGTCTCTTTATCATTTAAATTTTTCTGGGGTTGTTCCTCCACACTTAGGAAACCTTACCTATCTACGCTCACTTGATCTCTCGTTTAACTCTTTGACTTCAATGTCTCTTTTAATACTTGGTTCTGTGTTGGAATCACTCCAAATACTAAACTTATCTGGAAATCAATTCAACGGATCGATCCCAGACGTGAGACCATTTCCTTCGTTGACAGACTTGGACCTCTCCGGAAACAACTTTACAGGTCCCATTCCTCTGAGTCTTGGCCAACTCTCCGAGCTTCAAAATCTAGATCTTGCTTATAATTCTTTGGAAGGTTTAGTGTCTGAATCCCACTTCATAAAGCTTGATAAGTTAACTTCACTGGATTTATCCTTCAATCCATTATTGAACTTGGATATTGCCCCTGATTGGAGTCCTCCTTTTCAGTTGAGTAGAATATATTTAGCTGAGTGCGATATGGGTCCATATTTTCCAAAATGGATACGATCTCAGAGGAATTTGTCATCCCTTGATCTCAGTGGTGCCAATATAAGAGATGAAGTCCCCATATGGTTGTGGAATACGTCTTCCTTATTAGATATCAGTCTCTCCGACAATCAAATAAGTGGTACGATTCCGAATCTCTCATCCACCTCCATCCATTTTATGGATCTTAGTAACAATCAGTTCTCAGGTCCTATACCATCATTTCCTGCAAATACTGACGAGATTCAGTTGAGTGAAAATATGTTTTCCGGTTCAATTTCATCTATCTGTGAAACTCACCATGATCGGCTTGTGACCCTTCGCCTCTCCAATAATCTGTTGGCAGGACAGGTTCCCAACTGCTGGGAGAAAATGCCCAAATTGTTTTCCCTCAATTTGGCTAACAACAAATTTTCAGATGAAATACCTGCCTCTTTGGTCGAGTTACAAAACCTTCGTGCCCTACAGATGCATGGTAATAATTTATCTGGCGAATTGCCTTATAGTTTGAGACATTGCCAAACATTGAGTTTCTTTGATGTTGGAGGCAACAAGTTAACAGGAGAGATCCCAACTTGGATTGGCCAGTTGCATAACATGATAATTCTAAATCTTCGTGGAAATAAATTGCATGGCAGTATTCCTTCCCAGATATGCAATCTTACATTTATTCAAATTCTGGATTTGTCGATAAATAACTTTTCTTCGATAATACCTGATTGCTTCAACAATTTTCCTGTCTTGTCTAGTGAGTATGAGTATATCCAAAATCCAAACTTTTATGAAATTCTTTTTGGTCAAATAACCCGTATGAATGAAAATAAGCACCATGGATATTCATCATTTCAATGGAAAGGCAAGGAATCAGAATATTGGAATAACATCGAACAACTCAAACTCATTGATTTTTCAAGCAATAGATTGACCGGTAACATTCCCAAATCATTTTCCACTATGAGGGGATTAATATCCTTGAATCTATCAAGAAATAGTTTGACAGGATATATTATTCCAGATATTGGTAATATGGAGGTGCTAGATGCTCTTGATCTATCTCACAACCAACTCTCTGGCAAGATACCTATAAGTTTGGCAAGAATACACACTCTTGGTTATCTTGATTTGTCAAACAACAGTTTGTCTGGAAAAATTCCAACGGGTACTCAACTTCAGAGCTTCAATGCATCGTCTTATGCTGATAATGATGGACTATGTGGCGACCCTCTACCAAAGTGCCCCGGAGATATCTTGAGGCCATCCACCACTAATTCGAAGGGAAACATGAATGAGAAAGACAGCGTCTTCTCATTTATGCAAGAAGTTGGCATATCAATGGGCTTTGGTTTTATCTTTGGATTTTGGGGAGTTATTGGTTCATTCATATGGAAGAAATCATGGAGAATTGCATTCTTCAACTTGTTGGATGCTGTTGGAGATTGGTTCTACGTCAGGATTGTTGTGTTTGTATCCAAATGGAGAAGAAATTGAAATGCAATACAGGTAATATCAACTACATTTCATTTACTCGAATTTGTTACATTTACATTACTTTAAGATATTGGAACCAAGATTTTATTTTTTAGATTTATAACATTCCCAATTTTTTCAGCTGTGACACTGCTCGCTTTAGAGATGAAACAAGGTGAACAAACTTGGAGTTGGTGATCTTATTTAATTTTAATGTTTTAGTGTTTTTACTTTCCTTTGTAAACTGTATGTTGGTATGTATTTGTTTTGATATTGCTGAAACAAAGTCCACCAAGGGAGGTTGATCAACTTTAGCTGGGCTTAAAATGGGCCGAAAATTAATGTCACTATCTTTTAATCTTTTTAACTCGTTTTAATTTCGACAATTTTAGTATAAGTCTATTCACTAACTAAACTGCCACAAATTGGGTGACTTACATCTCTGAATTATTGGGTGAAATTAGAGGAGGAATGTTTAACTAATCCAACAATTTATTGTATGTTTTTTTTTTCAAAAAGTTAGTACATAAAATAGTAAAATTTGTAATAGCATATGACAGGACACAAATAACTAGGAAAAAAATCATAAAAATAAAATTTTATGAGTTTGTAATATAGTCAAACATAACTTTGCTAATTTGTAATTTTTCTTTGATTTTCAAGTTCTTACGACGAAATTATGACCAAATGCTTCATTTTTCATCTGAATGAAAACTATTTTTCCAATATTCTTCAAATATTTGTCAAATACTTACAATGTCGATATTTTTATATGTTCCATTGCATCACACTCGCAGTGAATATGTATGATTATATTGATTGATGGGCTGAGTTCGACAAATTTGATTTGATTTGGCAATTGTGATAAATAGTTGTGCTGTTTCTTCTATAAATGAATGTTTATGTATGTGTTTTTGCACTTTCAACACTTTGTTTGCGATGCGTATGCACTGTATTCCCTGTAAATATAGAATTTCTTCTGATATTTTTCACATTAATGCATAAATAACATTTTGAAATTTGAAATATGCATGCCAGTCCATATGCCACCAGGATGAGAACTAATTTAATTTGATGCATAGAACTAATTTAATTTCTGATATTTTCTACATTAATACATAAAGGGAATTGATCTATATTACAAACTGGTAACAGTCAGATACTAAATAGATTACTATAATTTGATCTGAGTTGATCAAATTATAGCCATAGTTGCAAAATTTGAAAATAGAATGTTAAACCACGAGATTTAAATTTTTATCTATTAAGCAAATGTTAACAAGCTGCAAATTAATTTAAATCTTTTTCTCAAAACCTCACACTAGAGAAATAAATATGAGCTAAGAAAAGACCGGAGGCCTTCCCTTATATATCAGCTCTCTAGCAAATACAATAAGGACCTATTCGATCTCATTGCTCATGCATAGAGACCGTGTTTATTCTTATATCTTATTCAATTACATTTTCACCAGTCACTTAAGATTTGAAAATGAAATATGATCCTAATAACGTTCCAATTTTTTCAGATTTGAAAATGAAATATGATCCTAATAACGTTCCAATTTTTTCCAAGAGTGTCCCATCCGTATACAAAACGATACAACATCATATATCCCTATAAAGCTATCAAAGTTATAAAGACTAAGCTTGATTACAAAAACAAAAGCGCAAAGTGTGAGATTCTTTTGAATTCAGATAGCTTATTCTACTTTTGAATTTTAAAAAATTTTAAATAAAATTATCTCAGAGGCAAAGTAATCCGAATTACGAATTTAGGTCAAATTATATTCGTAAACAAAGGCCTTAAATATATTCGTATAAAACGGAGGATGGCATATTTAGTTGGGCTTTAAACAGGCCAAATATTGGGCCTATAAAGCTGAACTGGGCTTTAAAAAAAGAACTTGGCTATATTCTCTCTTTGCTAGATTTTCCCTCCATTTTACCACTTAACACTCCAATTATGATTTTCTTAAATATGTTGTATGTTAAACATTATGCTCTTCGAAATGTTCTCTTCTTAAAAATTGTTTTTATGGGCGATGCCTGTGAGACTGAGAGTGTGATTTAGGAAAAGAATTTTCTTATTATTCAGGACATGCAAATTTAAACACGCAAACTAACATTATGATTCTTATACTTTATAGTAAAATGCGTTAACCCCATAAAGATCTGGTCATCGATATGTTTCCCACATTTTGTCACCTTTAAGTATTTGTTTTAATATTAAATAAGAAATGTAACGAATTGCAAACTCTAAATATTGTAAAAACTCCAAACTATGACCTGAACCGTTAAAAAATGTCAACGGATGACAAAATAACAACAACAGAAAATATCAACACAGTGTCAACATCAACAGTCACAAATAACAATTCAAGCCTAATCACATTGTAGTCTTCAAGAGTACTTGAGTTTTATTTTTCACATTTTATTTTTCAACATAAACAATATATTAATACAATAGTCCATTTTTGCTCTATTAAAGTTTAAACATTGCGCATTCCCATGCAACTTTTGCAATTGCAGCTGTAAGATTTGTTTGCGATTTGTAGTGATTTTATTTTATTTTTTTATAAATGGCCTTTCCAGAATTTGAGACTTTGCGAGAAGGTGGCTGAGACATAAAATCTGGCTCGGCCCGATTTCGAACGAGTGAGTCCCGAAATTCATAAGTTTTCCATTGTCTTTAACAACGAGGAGAAGTAATGCGACAGCATATGTCTCAGAATCTACCAATAAGAAAATAGCAAGCCTTTCATGTTTGTCTTGACATAGGAAAAAGTGTGTGAGTCGAGGCATGAGCTTGGCCTCCAAATGCACAAAGCGCACCGACGCCGTCTGATTGGAACGAAGGCAAGTTTGCTTAGGAAATTTAATTACTTTCTGAAGATATCCTTACTCAGTTTGCGGGATTAAAACACTGCAACCAGTGTAATTATGGAGTGTGCAAATATGTACATACATATATATTTTGGTCCCTAATTTGACATAAATTTGAAGAATAAATTTTTATTGCTACTACTATTCTTATTAGAGAACATTTTTTAATTATCAAATGTGTAATCTAAAATATGTTGGCATTATCAAACGTTAACTAAAATGATGTCATGTTTTAGGATGCTAAACAACATAATATTACTCCCTCTCCGTCCCGGCTAAGATGACACATTTCTTGGCCGACACGGGATTTTAGGAGTTATTGATTACTGTGTTTAATTGGAGAGAGAAAATGTGGATGTATGTATTAAATAGAGAGAAAGAAAGATGAATATTTTCATAGGAATGAGAAAAAGTGGTTAGATGTATTAATTGGAGAGAGAAAGTTTCTAAAAAAGGAAATGTGTCATCTTAGTTGGGACAAACTAAAAAGGAAAATGTATTATCTTAAGTGGGACGGAAGGACTATTACTAAAGTAAATAATTCATTTGTTGAGTTATGATTTATATTAAGTTATATCAGTGATAAAATCTTGATCGGCCACAAAATCAGAACAAATCAATTATTTGGTAATTTGTAGGTGAAACCTAAAGCCAGTATGTAAAACCATAATTTGACTATAAAACCCTAAACCCTTATTATTATTAGATAATTAACTATTTAAAATTATCAAATGTGTAATAACAAAATATGTTTGTGTTTATCTCTAATTTCTCTCTCCTCCATACCGCGACCAGTTAGTACGTTAATGTAAGCAAGGAGGGAACAACAATTAGTCATTGAACGAAAAGTGATGTAAAACCGATCAAAATTTGATCTTCAGAGCAATTATCAAATACTTCCTCCGCCCCGATTAAGAGTCACACTTTTCCATTTCGGTCCGTCCCCGTTGAAGAATCACACTTCATTTTTATCCTAAATAGTAAGTAGGTCAAACATTCCACTAACTCAATTCACTCACATTTTATTATAAAACCAATATAAAAAAAAATGATTCACATATTCCACTAACTTTTTCAACAAACTTTTCTTAACATTTTTTAAAACCTGTGCCTGGTCCAAGTGTGACTCCTAATCAGGGATGGATGGAGTAGAAATCTAATAATATCAAAAGATAATAGTATAGATTAAACTTTTCTCCTTTTTCTTCTCCTTGGTTGAGAGATTTTTCTCATCTGGATCACCCATGCTGTTTCTCTTTCGATTGCTTTGTTCTCTCTTTGTATTTATATTATTGGTTTAGTTGTTTGATTTGTCGTTAGAAATATAATCTACTAGTTTATTAGAGACATGCTTTAACTAGTATTAAAATTATAGTCCAATTCGAGTCCTGTTAGATGGAGTGCCAACTATGTTTATTCTAATTACATTCAACCTTGACCAAAAAAAAATAGATTTAGTAACATCTAACAAGTAATTAACCTTGTTAGAAAAGGAAAATATTAAAATTAAATAAAAATAATACTAATATGTTTATTTTCCTATTTACATGTACTCCTTTAGATGTACATGTTTCTTGATCCCTTGTAATACGCATAAAAATAATATAAATATAAACTATAAATTATCTTCAACATAAAATTAGTATACTTAATAGTATAATTTAAAAAATCCAAGCATATCAATTCTTGATCCCTTGTAATACGCATAAAAATAATATTAATATACACTATAAATTATCTTCAACATAAAATTAGTATACTTAATAGTATAATTTAAAAAATCCAAGCATATCAATTGACAATCCTTTCAGACTTCGAATTGGATTAGCATCTTATATATACTTAGCTACATTGGTGATTGGTATTGTCTTTTTGTTGTTGTGCGTTTAGATTTTTCTCTATTGTCGAATTGGGCGAGCATCTTATATATACTAGGCTACCTTAGTGGTGTTTGACTATTGTAGTGAGTTTAGATTTTTGTCGATGGTATTTAAAGCAATATTCAGTGTTGTAGTTATTTTTGGTTTGATTTTTTCTGTTGGTGCTGTTCGTAACATTTTTGGGTACTGCCACTTCAATGAAATTTATCAACTTGGAGATTCCATGAGTGATGTAGGAAATTTGATTAGAGAGTACCCGGTCGGGGCCTCTACGAATTTTGCGAAACTGCCGTACGGCCAAACGTTCTTTGAGGAAGCTACAGGTCGTTGCTCCAATGGCCTTTTAATGATAGACTATATTGGTAAGATTAATATTAAATTTGTTTTAGTTAATTACTATAGATGCTTTTAATTTAGTTACAATCACGATTGTTAATATATGATGAACAGCAATGTCCGTTGGGCTTCCTTTGCTTCCACCGTATAAACACAAGGGGACTTGGTTTGGGAACGGAGTCAACTTTGCCGTGGCTGGTTCCACCGCGTTGCCGTCTGAGGTGTTAGCTGCTCATAACGTAACGAATCCGGTGACAAATAGTTCTCTTGACGTTCAATTGGATTGGATGGACTCCTACTTCAATTCCACCAGCCTTGATGAGATAGGTAAACAATATATATCCTTTCTTTTACGATCTACTCTCTCTCTATATATATATATGTAGTAGAATAATTATTATGGAGGATTTGGTTTGGTGAGTACATAGATCGTTTCAAGAAACTCCGAAGTGCTTTGTTCATGGTGGGAGAAACCGGTGGTAATAATTACAACTACGCAATCTTTCAAGGGAAACAGATGGAGGAATTGAAAAGCATGGTTCCTCAAGTGGTTGAAGCCGTGATTAATGGAACTAAGGTGAGTTGACACATTGTCATGCATCAATTAGAGAAAATTGTAATTTTTTTAAATATCAAATTATATCATCACTTTTCTACCTTTTACGATTTCTGATTGATATTTCTTATCCAAAATTTTACATTGTTCTATATGACGATCGAAAATTATGAGATGATTTATTGAAGATATATTGTAAAAAATACCAACAAATTTAATCAATATTTTAATCAATTAAAGTGGAAAGGTTATGCTTTAATTTGCTATTTAGTTATGGTATTGAAAGTTATGAATATGATTAATGTTGCAGAGAGCCATAAAGATGGGTGCAAGAAGATTGGTTGTTCCCGGAAACTTTCCGATCGGTTGCCTTCCGATATATAAAACAGCATTCCAAGGCGCGCCCCTTAACAACCAAAGTTGCGTGACGGAGTTGAATGAATTTGCGAATTACCACAACGAGGTTCTGCAAGAAGCCATCCTCAAACTCAAACAAGAGAATCCCAATATTGTCATAGTCTACGACGACTATTACAATGCTTACCTAGATCTCCTCCAAAAGGGAAAACATAATGGATATGAGGTAGAGAGGGCTTGCTGCGGAATAGGAGGGAAATACAATTTTGATTTGGAAAGAATGTGTGGAGGAGCTAATGTCAGTGTGTGTGAAGATGTTGATCGACATATAAGTTGGGATGGCATCCATATGACTCAACAAAGCTACAAACACATGGCTGCATGGTTGATACCACGCTTCTTTGCTCAACTCGCCTGCTTCTGATCATTTATCACTTTTTTTTTTTAATTTCTTGCTTTTTATCATTCATTTTATTTTTCGATTCCAAATTTTTGTGCTACTTAATTAAATTTATTACCGTTTGTTTTTTTGATTTTTTTGTACGTTACACCTTTTTTTTCTCATTCCTCTACTATTTACTTTCTGCATGCTCCCAAACAATTATAACTTAGACTCCTATATTAAATCTTAGTGATATTTTTAGGATAATGAAACACTAAAAAAATTATGGATCTTAGATTGATAGTATTATACTAGTCCTATGTCAACTACTATATTAAGTCTAATTAAGAGTCAATGTCAAATTTAAGTTAATTTTTATTATTTAAACTTAGTGATTTAATATTTCAATTTTAAAATCTATGGGACAGACCAGATTTTGAACAAATTTCATGATTTAAAAGGCTATTCTATTTTTAAAATAATTAAAATTTTATTACTTCAAATTCAATTACATAAAATTATAACTACAAAATATTTTGAATTTCATTATAACTTATTTGTTCTCTTTAGTAGTGGACTAATATAAGTTTGAATGTATAATTCGGTGGAAAGAAGAGGTTTGACTAAAAATGAATAGAGAGCATTAATTCTATTCCATAAGGAAATATCTTTCTATGGAATAAATTAATCACAAGGAAATATACATCAAGGAAAACAAATCATAAATATGGCAGGAGATATTTTAGGCTTCATAATTAACACGGACGAGACGTTGATCACAACGACCCAAATACTTATAAAACTATGCTTAGTCTTGTAGTTCGTCTATTTTAATTAATTATAAATGTTATTTTAGTTTTTTTTTTAATCTTGATTCGAGCTGTTATATAAACCTCCGTCCGGGTTTTCTTTGACGGTTCTTTCCCAAAACGTAATATAAACCTCCGTCCGGGTTTTCTTTGACGGTTCTTTCCCAAAACGTTTAGGAGGTCGAACTAGATAGAACTAGCTCTGCAACGAAAATAATAAATGTAGTTCGTTCAACGTAGTAGTAAAATCATCATTTCATTGATGAGAAAAAGATGTTCAACTTCTTGCATGTTCAGTTCAATTGGCCATTAAATTGATGAGAAATATCTTCGTGTGGTTAATATAATTTAGTATTTTTTGCCACTAGAAATTTAATCATGCTAAATTTACTACAAGTTTAAAGTGATGTAATTTTTCACCACATATCAAGAATTAAAATTCGTGATAAAAATCTGAATGGACCGAAAATTGGTACTATATTTTTTAGCTATTAATTAACCCAACTCTTTTATACTACTCGTACTATATAAATATCAGTTATAAAAATGATATATTACCTCATTTACTAATAAAACTCTATTAGATTATTTGATAACTCATTAGCAATAATTAATCATCAAAATATACATAGGCATGTTATGAAGCTTAAAGCATAATTTGCTTAGATTGTACTCCTGCCGTCCCCTAAAAATAGAAACTCTTTCCGTTTTGGTCCATCCCATAAAAATAAAATTTTTCTATTTTAGGTAATTTCTTTCTCTCTAATGAAATGTGAGCCATGTTCCATTAACACAGTTTTCTTTCTACATCCCTTATTCCCAAAAAAATTCGCATGTCTCGTACCCATATTTCGAAAGGTCCGTGAATTTAATCCCAAATTTCGAAATGATAACGAATTTAATCCTTTTTTCCGAAATCTCTCTATAAATGACGAGGATCACTTTACATAATTGAAATTCCTCATGGAGGACTTTTCAACTAGATTCATTACAGTTATATTGCATTTAATAAGGTGGTATGGAAAATAAATAAAGAAATACTAAACAGGTGGCCGACCTCTTATGCATGAATCCTTTTCAAAATAAATTATAGACTTGACTTTCAAGTCATCCAATACCTTCCAAAATTAAATTATAGACTAAAGTCTGAAATTGGTTTACATACGTTTGCTTATTTTTTTTCACTACTTTATTAAAGTGAAAATCAATATGAAGCACCATAAATGCATTGGCTATTTAAACCCACCAACTAGAGATTCTTCAGCATTCCTCAAATATACATACCATCAATTAAGAAAGGATGATTTCTGATAAAAGAATAGCAACTAAATTTGTCATTGTTGTTCTTTTATGCGTGTTTGTTTCAGGAGATGCAAAAGTGAGATGCATAGACAAGGAGAGAGAAGCTCTTCTAAGATTCAAAAACGGCCTCATCGATGAGGATGGTAATCTCTCATCATGGAAAAGCAACGAATGCTGTGAATGGCACGGTGTTGAGTGCAGCAACACCACTGGCCATATCATCACCCTCAAGTGTGAGTTTTGTGGATTGCAAGGCGAGGTTCGTTCTTCATTGCTTGAGTTGCATCATTTAAATTATCTTGACCTTAGTCGGAATAATTTCGGAGGCATTCCTATCCCAGAATTCATTTATTCCATTAAACAATTACAACACTTGCATCTTAGTTTTTCTAACGTTTCTACGACCATTCCTCCTCAGTTAGGGAACCTTACCAACCTACGCTCACTCGACCTTAGTGGGAATGGTATTAGGAACATCCCTCCTCAGTTGTGGAACCTTACCAATCTACGCTCACTTAATCTCGGGTATAACTCTTTGAATTCCGAGTCTTTTTCTCTTTCTATACACGGTTCTGTATTGGAATCACTCGAAATACTGAACTTGGCTGAGAATCAACTCAATGGATTGATGTTTGACCTTAGAGCATTTCCTTCATTGACAAACCTATACCTTATGGGAAATAACTTTACTGGATCCATTCCTATAAGCATTGGTCAACTATCCAATCTTCAAGATCTATTTCTTGTATCCAATTCTTTGGAAGGTTTAGTGTCAGAATCTCACTTCATCAAACTTAACCACTTAAGGAGACTAGACTTATCCTTCAATTCATTGATCATGGATATTGCTCCTAATTGGAATCCTCCTTTTCAATTGAGCACTCTATCTTTAGCCGGATGCAATGTGGGCCCAGATTTTCCTAACGGGCTCTGAACTCAGAGGAATTTGGCATATCTTGATCTTCGCTGTGCAAATATACAAGATGAAGTCCCAATGTGGTTGTGGAGAACCACTTCAATAAACTACTTACATCTCTCGGATAATCAAATAAGTGGTACGATTCCGAATCGCTCATCCGCCCCCATCTTTTCTATGGATCTCAGTAACAATCAATTATCAGGTCCTATACCATTATTTCCTAGCGCGTCACGTATTTTATTGAGTGGAAATATGTTCTCCGGTTCAATTTCATCTATTTGCAATACCTCCCACTATTATCTTGAATACCTTGACCTCTCAAATAATCGGTTGGAAGGACAGGTTCCCGACTGTTGGGAAAAAATGTGGCAATTGCACTCCCTCATTTTTTCTAACAACAGGTTTTCAGGTGAAATTCCGGGCTCTTTTGGCAATTTAAACTACTTCGTTGCACTGCAGATGCATGGTAATAATTTATCTGGTGAGTTGCCTTACAATTTGAGCCTCTGCAATTCATTGCGAATCATTGATGTTGGAGAGAACAAGTTAACTGGAGAGATCCCAACTTGGATTGGTCAGTTGTATGATACGCAAGTTCTAAATCTTCGTGGAAATAAATTGTATGGCAAGATCCCTCTCGAGATATGCAATCTTACTAATATTCAAGTTTTGGATTTGTCGATAAACAATTTGTCTGGGATGATACATGATTGCTTTAACAATTTCACTTTCTTGGCAAGTTAGAATGTATCGCGTCTTAGTTCAGTTTACTTTCTTACACGGTACACTATGATTGAAAATAAGCCTTATGAATACTCATCATTTCAATGGAAAGGTAAGGAATCAGGATACAGGGAAAATCTTAGGCTTCTCAAACTCATTGATTTTTCAAGCAATAGATTGGTCGGAAACATTCCCAAATCATTTTCCAGTATGAGCCATTTATATTCCTTGAATCTATCGAGAAATAGTTTGACGGGGCATATAATTCCAGATATTGGTAAAATGAAGACCCTAGATTCTCTTGATCTGTCTCATAACCAACTCTCTGGCAAGATACCTACAAGTCTGGCAGAAATATACACTCTTGGTTTTCTTGATTTGTCGAACAACAAATTGTCTGGAAAAATTCCAACGAGTACTCAACTTCAGAGCTTCAATGCATCGTCTTATGCCGGGAATGATGGACTTTGTGGTGACCCTCTGCCAAAGTGCCCAGGAGATATCTTGAGGCCGTCCTCCACTAATCCGGTGGAAAACATGAATGAGAAAGACGGCAACAACTTCTCATTTATGCAAGAAGTTGGCATATCAATGGCATTTGGTTTTATCTTTGAATTTTGGGGAGTTATTGGCTCATTCATATTGAAGAAATCTTGGAGAATTGCATTCTTCAACTTATTCGATGCTGCTGGAGATTGGTTCTACGTCAGGATTGCTGTGTTTGTTTCCAAATGGAGACGAAGCTAAACTACTTATTTCAGGTTATATTTACTATATTTTATTCACTTAAATACTTTTATTTAGGTTTATTTTTGCAAATAACATAGTAACATTTACTTGAATTTGTTAAATTCACATTCAGCTTTGAGATTTACTACTATAACATTCGGAATTTTTTTTCAGTGATGCGCACTTTAGCATTGAATCAGGTTGAGCAAGCTCATGGCAGATGATCTTTCTAAGTTTTTGTAATTTGGAAATAAAAAAAATCATCACTTTTCTCTTGTGAATTGGGTGAATGTAGTTTTAATTTGTTTTCACTGTATTCTACTTGTATTTGTATACTTTATGTTGGTGTGTATAAATGTGTTGCTTCTTTATAATGAACATGTGTTTTTTTAGTAATCTAAGATAAAGACAAATACCCAATGCATTAACCTTGATTTCAAAAGTATGGTAGAATTGAAATTTATTGAATCTAATCTCGAATTCATCGGGGAAAATGCCCCTCACCTTTATAGATATATAAATTCTTCACATTGTTGATGAGAAAATCATATACAATCTTCATGCACTTAAATTAGTCATTATTGATGAGAAATATCATTGTATATAATCTTCATGAATTAACTTTCCATTTATTATTGAGTGTTTGGAATAACACCAATATACTAATTAATTCCGTACGTGACAACATTTAATATGATAATCTTTATACTCAAAGATGATTAAATTTAACTCAATTCTGTGTTGAATATACAATAAACTCAATGAAATGTTTAAAGTCCAATTAAGTGGAATACAAGATTCGGACTAAGCAATATAAATAGAATTCCAGCAGTTTTGGGCCCTGTTTATAAAATTTTAAATCCTACATTAATGAGCCCAAATATTCAATTTGTTAATCTAGGTCAAACAAAAAATATTTAAAAAACTGTTTTCTAAAGAAAAACATGTTACCCCAAATTAGTATATAATATTAATTAATGTAATGAAAAATAATTAAAACGTCAAACCTAATGGGCCTAAACTGATGTAGCTAAAACAATGACCACAACGGAGGTTGATAAAATTTAGCTGGGCCTAATGGGCCCGAAAATTAATGTCACTATCGTTTAATCGTTTTATTTCTGCAATTTTTATTTTCTTATCTATAAGCTCTAGAATTCACTAACTAAGCTCACACAAATTGGGTGACTTATATCTCTGAATTATTGGTTGAAATTAGAGGAGTGTTTTACTAATTTAATTGCGTTTCATCATCCATAGTGGAGTATATGAATTTGTTTTTAAAAATATAGCTATAAAATAATAGAAAATTTAAAATAACACATGACAGGACACAAATAACTCTAGGAAAAAAAATTCATGAACACAAAATTTATTAGTTTTTAATATAATCAAACATAACTTTGCTATTTTGTACATAACTTTTCTTTGAATTTGGACTCAAGTTCTTACGCGAAATTATACTACCTATTGTTTATGAATCAGTCAAACTCATCTGAGTTTTTTGTAGCATTTGTTTTTGAATACCACATATATTTTATCTTTTATTTTGTATTTATTGGAGAATTTATAATCTTCGTATATAATCATTATGAATTGTCTTCCAATTTATTATGTAATATTTTAAGTGATCATGAATTAGTCAACCTTCGCTTTACTATTTGGTCCTTTTTCCATTGATTTTGAACACAATTCTTACGTTAAATTTTGTTTATATCTTGGAAGAGAAGTGATTAATGTACAACTAAATAAAATGCATAATTAAAAAATAAATTTCAGCCATTAGATAAAAATGGAAGGATGAGATTAGATGAATTTTGAAAACATGGAGTTCACTGTAAGAGTGTTTTGGTTCACTCTCTGTGTTTTCATATTCGTGCTATGAACTAAACTCCTTTATAGTGAACGAAAACACTGTTATAGTGAACTAAACCTAAACCCTTCCTTATAATGACATTTCCGTACAATCCGTATTTTCAAATCTATGTTACGAAACTAAAAGACCTTTATTATTAATGAATTAAAACAAATTTATAGTGACCAAAACGCAATTATAGTGAACTTCGTGCTTTAGTCTATAGTTATGCATTAAAGTAATAGTTGTCCTATATCACTACTCTATGCTTGGAAATTATTTCGTCTTTTAAAACACCAACCCAATTTCTACGCTATACGATCATGAATCATTTGGTGTCTGATAGTACAATTTTAAGATTGAGATAAATTTGGTACGTAGAAAAGAATCGGATATAATTGATACTATAAAAATAAAATTTCATAAGATTTATTTTGGAGAATTATTTAAACAAAGAATATAACAATAAGTAATTATTTTATAATTTTTCGCTTCGACCAAAATAATGAATATGGTTCGTTCAATTCTTCATTTCATTGATGTAAAAATCATATTGTACAATCTTCATGCCTGTACAGTTAAATTTCCACATTAAATTGATGGAAGAATATCTTTGTACATAATCACGAATTATGTTTCAATTTATAATGTACATATTTTTAGTGATAATAATTTAGTCAACCTTCGCTTTACTATGTGTCATTTTTCTTCTCTGATTTGGAACGCAATCCTTGCGTTCGAATTTTTTATATGTTGAAAAAAAAAATCGTAATATAAAAGCTCGGACTTCTTTTTACGTTATATTATATCTTATCATGAATTATATCTTAAAAATTTATTTTTATATGATTTGTGATTATAACTTAGTCAAGTGTCACTTTCTTGTTTTGTTTTTCAAGTTGACTGTCAAGTTTTCGAGGTACGTTGGATTTCATTTTAGAGATTTTGCCTATTTAAACCGTTACCCTTAATATACAATTCAGTATCCTACAAAATACAATTCACTTCAATACATGAGTAAAGAGAGTATGATTTCTGAAAAAAGAATAGCAATCAAATTTGTTCTTGTTGTTCTTTCTTGTGTGTTTGTTTCAGGAGACGCGGAAGTGAGATGCATCGAGAGTGAGAGAGAAGCTCTTCTTAGCTTCAAAAATGGCCTCATCAACGATGGTGTTCTCTCGTCGTGGCGAAGCAACGAATGCTGCAAATGGCATGGTGTGGAGTGCAGCAACACCACTGGCCATGTCATCGCCCTCAAATGTGATCATTTTGGATTGGGAGGTGAGGTTCGTTCTTCATTGCTTGAGTTGCATCATTTAAATCATCTTGATCTCAGTGGGAATCAATTTGGATCCGTTCCAATTCCAGAATTCATTGGGTCTATGAAACAATTACAACACTTGTCTCTTGAGCATTCTGGCTTTCATGGGAAATTTCCTCCTCAGTTAGGGAACCTTACCAACCTACGCTCACTTGCACTTGGTTGGAATGGTTTTGAGACTGTCCCTCCTGAGTTAGGGAACCTTACCAATCTACGGTCACTTGACCTTAGTGGGAATTATCTGAGGATCGTTCCTCCCCAATTGTGGAACCTTACCAACCTACGCTCACTTGATCTTAGTGGGAATGATTTTGGAGGCATTTCAATCCCAGAATTCATTGGTTCCATGAAACAATTGCAACACTTGTCTCTTCATGATTCTATATTTTCTGGGGTTGTTCCTCCACAGTTTGGAAACCTCACCAATCTACGCTCACTTGATCTCTCGTTTAACTCTTTGACTTCAATGTCTCTTTCTATACTTGGTTTTGTGTTGGAATCACTCCAAATACTAAACTTGTCTGGAAATCAATTCAACGGATCAATCCCAGACCTGACACCATTTCCTTCGTTGACAGACTTGGACCTCTCCGGAAACAACTTTACAGGTCCCATTCCTCTGAGTCTTGGCCAACTCTCTGAGCTTCAATATCTATATCTTTATCATAATTCTTTGGAAGGTTTAGTGTCTGAATCCCACTTCATAAAGCTTGATAAGTTAACTACACTGGATTTATCCTACAATCCATTATTGAACTTGGATATTGCCCCTGATTGGAGTCCTCCTTTTCAGTTGAGTATTATATCTTTAGCTCAGTGCGATGTGGGTCCATATTTTCCAAAATGGATTCGATCTCAGAAGAATTTGTCATCCCTTTATCTCAGTGGTGCCAATATAAGAGATGAAGCCCCCATATGGTTGTGGAATACGTCTTCCTTATTATATATCAGTCTCTCCGACAATCAAATAAGTGGTTCGATTCCGAATCTCTCATCCACCTCCATCGTGTTTATGGATCTTAGTTACAATCAATTCTCAGGTCTTATACCATTATTTCCTGCAACTACTTTTGAGATTCACTTGAGTGGAAATATGTTTTCCGGTTCAATTTCATCTATTTGTGAAACACACCACGATCAGCTTGAGGCTCTTCGCCTCTCCAATAATCTGTTGGAAGGACAGGTTCCCAACTGCTGGGAGAAAATGCCGGAATTGTACTCCATCAATTTGGCTAACAACAAATTTTCAGGTGAAATACCTGGCTCTTTGGTCGAGTTACAAAACCTTTTTTCCCTACAGATGCATGGTAATAATTTATCTGGTGAGTTGCCTTATAGTTTGAGACATTGCCAAACATTGAGTGTCTTTGATGTTGGCGGGAACAAGTTAACTGGAGAGATCCCCACATGGATTGGTCTGATGAATAAGATGGTAATTCTAAACCTTCATGGAAATAAATTGCATGGCAGTATTCCTCCCCAAATCTGCAATCTTACTGATATTCAAGTTTTGGATTTATCAGTAAACAACTTATCTTCGATAATACCTGATTGCTTCAACAATTTCACTCTCTTAGCAGATAAGGATTACACGTATGGGGCGCTGTATTCTTTTGTTATATATTTGGGTGACATTGTACATAGGGAGTATGAATATTCAATATTTCAATGGAAAGGTAAGGAAACAGAATACAGGAAAAATCTATGGAGTTTCAAACTCATTGATTTTTAAAGCAATAGATTGACTGGGAACATTCCGAAATCATTTTCCAATATGAGCGGATTAAATTCGTTGAATCTATCAAGAAATAGTTTGACGGGATATATAATTCCAGATATTGGTAAAATGGAGATGCTAGATTCTCTTGATCTATCTCATAACCGACTCTCGGGCAATATTCCTGCAAGTTTGGTAGAAATACACACTCTTGGCGTTCTTGATTTGTCGAACAACAAATTGTCTGGAAAAATTCCAACGAGCACTCAACTTCAGAGCTTCAATGCATCGTCTTATGCTGATAATGATGGACTATGTGGCGACCCTCTGCCAAAGTGCCCCGGAGATAGCTTGAGGCCATCCACCACTAATCCAAGGGAAAACATGAATGAGAAAGATGGCAACAGCTTCTCATTTATGAGAGAAGTTGGCATATCAATGGGCTTTGGTTTTATCTTTGGATTTTGGGGAGTTATTGGCTCATTCATACTGAAGAAATCATGGAGAATTGCATTCTTCAACTTATTCGATGCTGCTGGAGATTGGTTCTACGTCAGGATTGCTGTGTTTGTATCCAAATGGAGACGAAGCTAAAACATGCAGGTAATATCAACTAGACTTTTTGCTCTTAAATACAGTTTTCAGTTAATTTTCCCAGATAACATAAAATTTACTTGAACCATTTATCTTCACGTTACTTTTAACATATTACAAATAAGATTTGATTTTTTGATTCATAACATCCTCATTTTTTTCAGCGGTGAAGGCACTTTAACATGGCTTGTGATCTTTCCAAGTTACTATAATTTGGATTGATTGTTCTCAATCTCTTTTTTATGAATTACAGCAATGTACTTTCACTTTGTTTCAATTTCTTGCTTTAGTTTGTAAACTTTATGTTTGTGTGTATTTGTTTCTTCTAGAAATAAATGATTGTGTTTTTACTTAGTTTCTTGCCCTTTAATTCCATATCCACACTTTGCAAATGTCAGCTTTGAGTTTTTTCTCAATGATTTTCAACCAAAACAAAGTTAAAATCATATCCCAACATATTCTTGATTGATTTCTTTATTTCTTGTATAAACCCTAATTGTAGCCTTATTAGTTCCTTCAATCATCAATTTTTTCTTTATTCTAACACCATATAACATCATCTAAAATCTAAATACAAAATACAGTATAAAACCTCAAACTACAAATTCACTAAAACAAATCCAATCTCAAAAATTTCTCCATATCAGTTAATCAAATTAATTAACTTATAGCAAAACAAGAAAGGACTAACCTTAATTAAACTTTCCCAATAATCAATAATCATATACTCCCTCCGTCCAAAAAATAGAGCAATTTGTGTATGACACGGGTTTTAATATAAAATTGATAAAGTAAGAGAGAATGGAAAAATAGGGAGTAAGAGAGAAAGAGAGAAAGAGAAAAAGTAAGTGAGAAGTAGTGTTAGTGAAATGATGTGTAGGATTATTATTTGTTGAAAACATTCTATAAATGAATGTGCTCTATTTTTAGTGGACGGCCAAAAATGGTAATTGTGCTGTAATTTTTGTGGACGGAGGGAGTATTAAAAAAAGTAGAATTATCATATGCTTTTACCTGTCATCAAATGAGAGGATCATAGATTAAACAACACAACAAACGACTAGCCTCGATTACAGAAAAAATAAGTGGTTCATCTGAAATTCGTAATTACATATTCTGCCTTTGAATTTGAAAATCTATGTGGCTAAATTATCCAAATAAAAACAATGTTTGGTTTAAAAAACCAAATGGGCATTGGAAGTAGAAATGGGCTTTAAACACGCTGGTAGCAGTGGACCTCATGATAGAAAGGAAATGATCAAACACGCTGGGGTTCAAAATGGGCTTTCAACTTAAAATCTTGTCAATTCTCAATTACTTAAGTTTATCATTCTGTTTTTCTACTTTATTTTTACATAATTTTATTTTATTATGCATAAATATATAATATATTAAGTTTACTAAATCAATTAATGTTAAATGTTGAATTATTTGCTTTTAGTTTTAATTCACACAGACCACAATACATCCTACATACTGGGTGACTCAAATCCTTGATTTATAGCTTAGCTTCCGAAGGAAATCTAACTAACCAATTAAATTGTGTATCATCGTCAATATCCTTATGGGGGAATAGAATTATTAATTATTGGTTAGAGACTTATATTGCATTAAATGAGATGAGAAAATTCCAACAACCGACATCTTTTTCCTGGGTCATTTTCAAATTTAAAGTTACAGCATTGGCTTTGAAATTTAAGCTATAGACTTTATTTTTGAGGTCCTCCCAAAATTGTTAGTACAAAATTCAAGATATGTATAATTCTCTAGAATTATTCAAACAAAATATGTAGACTGGTTTCTATACAAAGCTAGATCTTTTAACTTATTTACTAATATAAAATATTAGTTTGATAATTACTTGATCATCAAAATATACATGCATGTTGGAAGCCTATTGCACAGATTGTTTAGACTGCATATTATAATTTTCTTTACAACTTTAAAATGTATGTATATGTTAATATACATAATGTATCTACCTATGTAATTTTAGTTTTGAATGTATAAATATAATCTCAAAAATCTCTGATATTTTAAATATATGCATTTATTCAACAAAATATTATTAGTAGTACTTGTTATTCCATGTTGTATATTTTAAATTTGTTTGCATCTTGAATAGATATTTAACTTATATTGCTTAATATTTTAAATTTATTTGATGATTCGTATTGTCATAACGATCTGTAAAGTGTGAAGTTGATTCCTTTAACTCTTTAAAATTTCACATGGAAAATTATTTAAGTAATTATAATGTTTTAACTTTCATTTATATTTTTGGTGTAGATTGAAAAATGACTATTAGTGTTTGAAAGTTGATTCTAGTCTTTGGTGATCAATATTTCCAACTAACTCCAACCAAAATAATAAATGTAGATCGTTGAACGTATTAGTAAAATCCTCATTTCATTTATGACAAAATGATGTACAACTTCAACTTCATGCATGTACATTTTAATTCGTCAATAAATTGATGAATGGAGTATACAAGAAATACAATTCACTTCCATACATCACTAAAGAGAGTAATATGATTTCTGACAAAAGAACAACAATCAAAATTGTAGTTGTTGTTCTTCTTTTATGTGTGTTTGTTTCAGGAGATGCAGAAGTGAGATGCATTGAGAGTGAGAGAGAAGCTCTTCTAAGCTTCAAGAATGGCCTCATCGATGAGCATGGTATTCTTTCATCGTGGCGAAGCGACGAATGCTGCGAATGGCATGGTGTTGAGTGCAGCAACACCACTGGCCATGTCATCACCCTCCAACTTAATTCACATTATTCTGCAAAGTTGAGAGGTAAGATTGGCTCTTCATTGCTTGAGTTGGATCATTTAAATCATCTTGACCTCAGTCATAATGATTTTGGAGGCATTCCGATCCCAAAATTCATTGGTTCCATGAAACAATTACGACACTTGTCTCTTGAGTTTTGTTATTTTAGTGGGATTATTCCTCCTCAGTTAGGGAAACTTACCAACCTACGCTCACTTGACCTTAGTTGGAATGAATTCGGAGAAATTCCCATCCCACAATTCATTGGTTCCATGAACCAATTACAACACTTGTCTCTTCAATTCTCTATGTTTTCTGGGAGCATTCCTCCTCAGTTAGGGAACCTTACCAACCTACGTTCACTTGACCTTAGTCAGAATGATTTTGGAGGCATTCCGATCCCACAATTCATTGGTTCCATGAAACAATTACAACATCTATACCTTGGGGGTTGTAACTTTTCTGGGAGTATTCCTCCTCAGTTGGGGAATCTTACCAACCTACGCTTACTTGACGTCTCATTCAACTCTTTGTGTTGTGTATCTCTATCTCAACTTGGTATTGTATTTAAATCACTCAAAATACTAGACTTGTCCAATAATCATCTCAACGGATCAATGCCGGACCTGAGAGCATTTCCTTCATTGACAAAATTGGACCTTTCAAACAATAACTTTACCGGTTCCATACCCGTAACTATTGGCCATCTCTCCAAGCTTCAAGATCTAGATCTTTCACAAAATTCTTTCAAAGGTTCAGTTCCTCTAAGCATTGGCCAACTCTCAAATCTTCAAAGTCTATATCTTTCTCATAATTCTTTGGAAGGTTTAGTCTCTGAATCCCACTTCTCCAAGCTTGATAAGTTAAAGTCACTAGATCTATCCTTCAATTCATTCATCTTGGATATTCCCTCTAATTGGACTCCTCCTTTTCAGTTGGATAAATTGAATTTAGCCTGGTGTAAAGTGGGCCCATATTTCCCAAAATGGCTCCAAAGTCAGAGGAATTTGACGTACCTTAATCTCAATGGCACCAATATAACAGATGAAGTCCCTTGGTGGTTGTGGAGTACGTCTCCTTCGTTACAATACTTATTTCTCTCCAACAATCAAATAAGTGGCACAGTTCCGAATCTCTTATCCACCTCCATTAGGTATATGGATCTCAGTTACAATCAATTCCGAGGTCCTATACCATTATTTCCTGTCAATGCTTCGCACATTCAGCTGAATGGAAATATGTTCTCGGGTTCAATTTCATCTCTTTGCAAAACTCCCCATGATTATCTCGAATACTTTGAACTATCAAACAATCAGTTGACAGGAGAGGTTCCCAACTGTTGGGACAAAATGCCAAGCTTGAGATACCTCAATTTGGCTAACAATGGTTTTTTGGGTGAAATTCCTTCCTCTTTCGGCAACTTAAAAGAATTACTTGGACTCCTGTTGCATAGTAATGGCTTTTCTGGTTTGTTGCCATACAATTTGAGACAATGCCAAGAATTGACAATCATTGATATTGGAAGAAACAAGCTAACAGGAGAGATCCCTACTTGGATTGGCATGCTGTATCAAATGCAATTTCTAAACTTTCGTGGAAATAAATTGCATGGCAGTATTCCTCCCGAGATATGCAATCTTACTAATATTCAAGTTCTAGATTTATCGATAAACAATCTGTCTTCGATAATACCTGATTGCTTCGACAATTTCACTCTCTTGGCAAGTGAGAGTATCAGTGACACATATGCTTACGTAGGTACTATTGGTACACAGTTTGGAGGCTACGAAACATGGGAGTATGAATATTCCTCATTTCAATGGAAAGGTAAGGAATCAGAATACAGGAAAAATCTCGGGCTTCTCAAACTCATTGATCTTTCAAGCAATAGATTGACTGGGAACATTCCCAAGTCATTTTCCAGTATGAGCAATTTAAATTCCTTGAATCTTTCAAGAAATAGTTTGACGGGTCATATTATTCCAGACATTGGTAAAATGGAGATACTAGATTCTCTTGATCTATCTCATAACCGGCTCTCGGGCAAGATACCTCTAGGTTTGACAAAAATATACACTCTTGGTGTTCTTGATTTGTCGAACAACAATTTGGCTGGAAAAATTCCAACGAGTACACAACTTCAAAGCTTCAATGCATCGTCTTATGCCGGGAATGATGGACTTTGTGGCAACCCTCTACCGATGTGCATTGAAGGTAGCTTGAGGCCATCCACCACTAATCCGATGGATAACATGAATGAGAAAGACGGCAGCTACTTCTCATTTATGCAAGAAGTTGGGATATCAATGGGCTTTGGTTTTATCTTTGGATTTTGGGGAGTTATTGGCTCATTCCTACTGAAGAAATCATGGAGAGTTGCATTCTCTAACTTGTTGGATGCTGTTGGAGATTGGTTTTATGTCAAGATTGTTGTGGTTGTATCCAAATGGAGACGAAGCTGAAATACAGGTAATATTAACTATATTTTTTACTCTTAGATACAGTTGTAGGTTAATTTTCACATATTACAATCAAGATTTGATTTTTTGATTCATAACATCCTTATTTTTTCAGCGGTGAAGGCACTTTAACATTCAATTAAGGTCGAACTCATGGCTTGTTCTCAATCTCTAATTTTTTTATGAATTGCGGCAATGTACTTTCACTTTGTTTCAGTTTCTTGCTTTCATTTGTAAACTTTATATTTGTGTGTATTTGTTTTTTCCTAGAAATGAATGTTTGTGTTTTTATACTGAGTTTCATGCCCTTTAAATCCATATCCACACTTTGCAAATGTCAGCTTTGAGTTTTTTTCAATGATTTTCAACCAAAACAAAGTTAAAATCATATCCTAACATATTCTTGATTGATTTCTTTATTTCTTGAATAAACTCTAATTGTAGCCTTATTTATTTCCTTCAATCACCAATTTTCTCTTTATTCTAATAGCGTATGACATAATTTAAATACAAAATACAGTATAAAACCTCAAACAACAAATTCTGTAAAACAAATCCCATCTCAAAAAATAATTAACTTGTACCAAAACAAGAAAGGACTAACCTTGATTAAAATTTCCCAATAATCATATATAAAAAAAAAAAAAAAAAAAAAAAAAAAAAAAAAAAAAAAAGTAGAATCACCCAAAACAAGAAATCAATCATATGCTTTTAGCTGTCATCAAATGTGAGGGTCATAGATTAAATAACACAACATAGGACTAACCTCGATTACAAAAAAATGAGTGATTCATTGAATTCGTAATTGCTTATTCTGCTTTTGTATTTGTAAATCTCTGTGGCTAAATTATCTAAATTAAAGTAACAGTTTTTTTTTTTTTTAAATATGTTACCCAAATTGATAGTAGTAATTGTAGAACTAAGCATTTAAATGGGCCTTGGAAGAAGAACTGGGCTTTAAACATGCTGGTAGCAGTGGACCTCATGATAGAAAGGGTCAAATTTAACTGGGCTCAAATTGGGCCTCAGAAGTAGAAATGGGCTTTCAACATAAAATCTTGTGTCAATAATTATTCTACTTTTCTACTACTCCATATATTTACATAATTTTATCTTTAATTTTATATTATTATGCGAAAATAGATAATAAATTAAGTTTACTAATTCAATTAATGTTTATAAATATTTTTTAATTTGAATTATTTGGTTTTAGTTTTAGTTCACACATACCCCACTACATCCTACATATTCCTTGAATTAAAAGCTTAGCTTCCGAGGAACATCTAACGAACCAATTAAATTGTGTATCATCGTCAATAACTAGTTGATTGTAACAATTATTAATCCAAATGTGGAGTGAAATTTATAATAAATTATAACGTGATATGACATGACACGACATGAATTTCTTGCATATGTTTATTTAACCTATGACTTGGCCACGCGTATTTTATTTTATATTTTGCACTATAGAAGAATTTCTATCATCAATTAGTACTCAAGTAATTTCCGGGAAAACAAAACATATATAGTGGGTGTAGCCGAGTAGGTAGAATCATTTTGTGGTGCCTTGTATACATAATTAAGATGACTTTTAATTCATAAGAGTCGACTCTAGTCTTTCGTGATCACTTTTTCCAATTGTCTTTCTTTACGACGTACATTCACTTGGATTTTACATTCACCTATAAAATACTCCATCCGTCCACGAAAAATAAAACACATTTGTCATTTTTTTTTCACAAAAAATAAAGCACGTGTCATTTACCCTTCTCCCTTACTCCTAATATGGACCCAACATTCCACTGACAATATTTCTCTCTTACTTTTTTTCTTTTTTCTCTTACTAATAATATGGACCCCACGATTTCTGTCTTATTTTTTTTCCTTCTCACTTACTTTACCAATTCCACAATAAAACCCGTGTCATTCACAGTGTGTCCTATTTTTTGTGAATGGAGGGAGTATGTTCAATGGAAAGCACCACGTGCGAAAAGGTCGGAGACAACGACACACACGGGCCGTGTCTCAGGAAAGTAATTTCACTTTTAAAAACATATCTTCCACAAAATCCATATATTTATGTCCCGGGACAGGGAGTATTTTGCAATTATTGAAAAGTTTCTCTGGTTATTACTGATGAAGTAATTTCCAGGAAACCATGATTTTTAACTTTACATCACCTCGTGTCTTTTTTTTTCATACTGAATTTATCACATGGCTACATTTTTTCTTGTAGTACAATAATTGTTGAAAAAGCTCTCTCGAGTCACATCAATTAGTACGGTAGTCATTTATTGGAAACGACTTGTACTTCGTGAAACTTGACTCAAGTCTTCGTAAATTAATTAGGATAACAACAATGGGATTAAATAAATAGAGTATAAACGTAAAGATATACTTCTCCGATTCATTGTAGTTGAGGCGAAATTTTTTAAAACGGAGTTTAAGAAAGGGATCGATAGTATGTTAAGTAGATAGAGTAATAAGTAAGAAAAGAAAAAAGATAAAGAGAATAAAATATAAAGTGAATAAAGTAGAGGAAATAAAATAAGAAAGAGAAAGTAAGAGTGACAAAAAAGTGTTACTCTTAAAATGATTGACTATGAGAAATTTTCCAAAATAAAAAAAATAGCCCAACTAAATAGCCCAACTATGAGAAAATGGAGGGAGCAATAAAACAAATGGTTCGTTCAATAATGCACTTCAGCTTATTCCTTTCGCTTTTTAGTGATTTTCTCTAAATATCTTTAATTTCCTACCAAAAATCAATTTTTTTTATTTCAAATAAAATGGATCAAATCGTGGCAAGCGTTCATTTCATATTGTTAATTCCAGAGGAGCTTAATAACTCTATTTGCTAATGTTTTCTAGGTTGTAATTTACATATTTGTCGTTTTAATAGCAATAATATTCCCCTCTCAGAAAATGATTGCCACACAGACATATACTATTTGCCTAGTGCTTTGTAGGGCCAAATTTTGAAATTAGATCTATATGCAATTTATAAAATCGATATCGTTAATGTAGAATGCCGGTTATCTTGAAAATTTAATATTAAAATAATTAAACAATATGTTACTCGTAGATATTATTTTATTAACAACTTATATCATTACATTATATTAATAATAATATGGAGCTCATTCTTCACTAGCATTATTTATACTATTATTTATCTCTTTATTTCTTTACCAATTATACATTAAAACTCGTATTGAACCAAATATTTATACTTTTCAGAAACACGGAGGGAGTAGATATTTTTTTTAGTATGTTTTTCGAATATATACCACGTATATTTAATCTTGTACTCTATTTTGTATTTATTCCACTATCTCTCAAAATAGTTTACTTTTCCTTTTAAAGTCTGTTTCCTAAGATTCCACTTTCATATTGGATAATTATATTATCAAAGAATAAAGTACGGGGTATAACATTTCCAATAAAAACTACTCCTTCCTTCCACTTCATACTAGTGGAAGCATTTCTTTTCAGTATGGTGATTAAAAAGAAAGTTTGTAATGTATTAAATAAAAAGATAATAAAATAAGAGAGGGAAAAAAGTAAAGAGAATAAAGTAAAAGAGAGGGAAAAATAAGTGAAAAGAAATATGTTGTATTACTCCACTACTATGGAACGTACCAAAATGAAAAAAAATGACTCCACCACTATGAAACGGAGGGTGTATAATACATACGATGATTATCGTGAAAAACAGTGTCGGCTACAAAAGAACCCCCGATATATTTATGCATTTATCCTTACATTGCAAATATAATTATTTAGTGATCTTAAATAATTTTTATACATAAATTTATGGTAAAAATATGAAAACTATAAAAATAAATAAATGGAGAATGAATATATATATCATATAGATGAAGAATCTGTATATAAATGGAAACAATAAGCATAATAAATTGGTGATCTGCCATCTACCCGTATAAAAAAAAAAAAAAAAAAGACTTTTAATTCGTGAGAGTTGACTCCAGTCTTTGGTGATCAGTGATCACTTTTTCTAATTGCTTTACTATCTGTCTTTTTCGTTGATTTCGAACCCATTTCTTACGCCTCTATTACACTGTCTAATCATTCATTATGTCCAAATTTCATGTTTACGCCTCTATTTAAAGCGTTGGAGTTGATACAATGGTTATCCCACAAAAATAATTCATTTCCATCCATCACTAAAGAAAGTATGATTTCTAAAAAAAGAATAGCGATCAAATTTGTTTTTGTTGTTCTTTCCTATTTGCTTGTTTCAGGATATGCAAAAGTGAGATGCACAGAGAGTGAGAGGGAAGCTCTTCTAACATTCAAGAATGGCCTCATCGACGAGCAAGGTGTTCTCTCGTCATGGCGAGGCAACGAATGCTGCAAATGGCGAGGTGTTGAGTGTAGCAACACCACTGGCCACGTTATCACCCTCCAGATTTATATGGATTATGTTGGTGAATTGCAAGGTGAGGTTCGTTCTTCATTGCTTGAGTTGCACCATTTAAACTCTCTTGCCCTTTCTTCGATCTATTTTGGAGGCATTCCTATGCAGGAATTCATTGGTTCCATGAAACATTTACAACACTTGTCTCTTAGTGGTTGTAACTTTTCTGGAAGCATTCCTTCTCAGTTAGGGAACCTTACCAACCTAAGCACACTTGACCTCAGTGGAAATTATTTCGGAGGCATTCCTTTCCCGGAATTCATTGGCTCCATGAAACAATTACAACACTTGTCTCTTAGAGGTTGTAACTTTTCTGGAAGCATTCCTCCTCAGTTAGGGAACCTTACCAACCTACGCACACTTGACCTCAGTGGGAATTATTTTGGAGGCATTCCTTTCCCGGAATTCATTGGCTCCACGAAACAATTACAACACTTGTCTCTTAGCTGTTGTAACTTTTCTGGAAGCATTCCTCCTCAGTTAGGGAACCTTACCCACCTATGCACACTCGATCTCTCGCATAATTCTTTGAGTTCCATATCTCCTTTTATGTTTGGTTCCGTATTTGGATCACTCGAAACGTTGCACTTGTCTGATAATCAATTCACTGGTTTAATGCCAAGCCTGAGAGTGTTTCCTTCATTGATAGAACTAGACCTTTCAAAAAATAACTTTACAGGCTCTGTTCCTCTAAGTATTGGCCAACTCTCCAAGCTTCAACTTCTAGATCTTTCTCATAATTCTTTGGAAGGTTTAGTTCCTCCAAGTATTGGCCAACTCTCCGAGCTTCAGTTTCTAGATCTTTCTTATAATTCGTTGAAAGGTTTAATCTCTGAATCCCATTTCATAAAGCTTAACAAGTTATATAGACTTGATTTATCCTTCAATCCACTATTGATGTTGGATAACGCCCCTGATTGGAGTCCTCCTTTTCAGTTGAATTATATAAATTTAGCCAGGTGCAATGTGGGCCAATTTCCAAAATGGATTCAAACTCAGATGAATTTGTTTCACCTTGATCTCAGTGGTGCCAATATAACAGATGAAGCCCCAATATGGTTGTGGAATATGTCTTCTTCATTACATTACTTATATCTTTACGAGAATCAAATAAGTGGTACAGTTCCAAATATCTCATCCATGTCCATTTGGTGTATGGATCTTAGTTACAATCAATTCTCCACCATTTCCTGTCAATGCTTCTGTTGTTTTATTGAGTGGAAATATGTTCTCTGGTTCAATTTCATCTATTTGCAAAACTCACCAAAAGAACCTTAACTATCTTGACCTCTCCAGTAATCAGTTGGAAGGGGAGGTTCCCAACTGCTGGGAGAATATGCCCAACTTGGAGATCCTTAATTTGCCTAACAATAACTTTTCGGGTGAAATTCCTTTCTCTTTGGGCGGTTTACCAGATCTTAGTACACTACGGATGCATGGTAATAATTTATGTGGTGAATTGCCTAATAGTTTGAGACTTTCTCAAAGATTGAGTTTCATTGATGTTGAAGGAAACAAGTTGACAGGAGAGATCCCATTTTGGATTGGCCAGCTGTATGAATTGTTCTTTCTAAACCTTCGTGGAAATAAATTGCACGGAAGTATTCCTTCCGAGATATGCAATCTTACTAATATTCAAGTTCTGGATTTGTCTATAAACAATCTATCTTGGATAATACCTGATTGCTTCAACAAATTTACTGCCTTGTCGAGCAAGGAGGTGCCAATGGATGCCCGTCAATTTGTATATGGTTCTTTTTCAGTAATGTCTGTTGCATTCCGGCACAATTATCTTGCACCTCATATTGAGCGCTTTGGATATTCATCATTACATTGGAAAGGTAAGGAACGTGAGTATTGGGAAAATATCATGTTTCTCAAACTCATTGATTTTTCGAGCAATAGATTGACCGGAAACATTCCCAAATCATTTTCCACTATGAGAGGATTGATATCCTTGAATTTGTCAAGAAATAGTTTGACCGGGCATATAATTCCAGATATTGGTAATATGCATATGCTAGATTCTCTTGATCTATCTCATAACCAACTCTTGGGCAAGATACCTACAAGTTTGGCAGAAATACACACTCTTGGTTTTCTTGATCTGTCGAACAACAATTTGTCCGGAAAAATCCCAACGGGTACTCAACTGCAGAGCTTCAATGCATCATCTTATGCTGATAATGATGGACTATGTGGCGACCCTCTGCCAAACTGCCCCACCAATAATCCATGGGACAACATGAATGAGAAAGATGGCAACAACTTCTCATTTATGGAAGAAGTTGGCATATCAATGGGCTTTGGTTTTATCTTTGGATTTTGGGGAGTCATTGGTTCATTCATACTGAAGAAGTCATGGAGAATTGCATTCTTCAACTTCTTTGATGCTGCTGGAGATTGGTTCTACGTTAGGATTGTTGTGTTCGTATCCAAATGGAAATGGAGATGAAGATGAAATGCAGGTAATGTTTTGTTGCGCTTAAGTAAAGTTTCCGGCTAATTTTCGCAAATAACATAAAATTTACTACAACTTTCACATTACTTTTACAATATTACAATCGAGATTTGATAATTGGATTCATAACATCCCCATTTTTTTCAGCGGTGAAAGTTGAAACTGCACGCATTGGTGTTTAATTAAAGTGAACGACGCTCAGGACCAGTGATCTTTCCAAGTTAATGTAGTAATTTTGTTGTTTTTATCATCTCTTTTTGTGTGAATTGTGTCAATCTTATTTCACCTTATTTAGTTATTTTTCCTTTGGTTTGTATTTGTTTTCTTCTATAAATGAATGTTTGTGTTTTTATAATTTTAGCACTTTGTTTGCATAGAAGGAAAATGCTATGCATATGCGCTATAATTAGTGTTAAGTATAAGTTTAATATAGAGTTTCTGATAAATAAATAAACAACATTTTGAAATATCCATGCCAATCCATATGCTACCACTACTAAATTTAATTAATTTGAGTGTAACAAACCCATGATGAGAACTCATAAGACGATAGACTGAAACTGAAAGAAAAATCAATCGAACCTAAATATAGAGCATGGGCCAAAATCATGTTAAGCAATAAAACCATGGGCCAATTTGGTTGCTTTAATAAATCAGCCCAATACGTTATTGGGCTATGATACTTTCATTTTGGTAGATTTTGTCCATTAAATTATACTCATTCTATCCATAAAATATATTCCTTTTCTATTTTAATCCTTTCCATAAAAATTAGTCTTACTTCTATTTACATTATATAAAAATAATTTGATTTACTGATACGAGCACAAATCAACAAGCATATCTATCTACCACATCTTATTATTTAGTGTATTATTAATTCATCATATCTTCCATATAGTATTATTTTGATCATATCTTCCATATAGTATTATTTTGTTGTTAAGTATATCTTCCATATAGTATTATTTTGATCATATCTTCCATATAGTATTATTTTGTTGTTAAGTAAGTCGAGGGTAATTCTATTATAAATAGGAGACATTGTTATCATTCAAACTAATGAGTAAATGAATTTATATTAATATGCGTTAACCCCACAAAGCTCTGGTACTCGATACGATTCCCACCTTTTGTTATACTTTTATAATTTTAATAAAAGGAACAATGACATATTAATATTATTATACGTATAATATTTTTAAATATTATACTCTATATTATTATTTGGTGCTTCTTACCTTCAACTATTTGTTTTGTTATTCTATAAAGGGTTCAAACCTCACCAACCGCTGGGAGACTTTTGGGCCTTAATCTGCAAGTCCGTCGAGTAGGATTAATCCGATTCCGCTGAAGGTGGATTCGCAACACCTGTGGTCAAACCAAAAAAAATAAAGCTATGCAGTCATGCAATCTGCAAATCATGATTGAATGATTTGCGGCCCGTACTCAGACCCGAATTCGTATAACATAACCAACAATCACATTTAAACAAACATAGGCATGACATAACAGTTAAACCACCCTTATAACACCGAACGATATTTTGATAAAATAAAGAGAGTTTTTAAAGTAAAGCCCACCTCGACTGCTTAGTTTTCAAGTAGTTTCTTTTCCGTTATCCGGCTTCGCAACCAAAGTCTCCCTTTTTAATCACATAGGCACATGGCACAAATTAGGTTCAATACTACTCTTACTCATGCATGTCTCATTACTTTTTCCCTCTTCCCAACGATCTATCTTATCATTACTAATTAATCAAGATCATGTTTATCACACAAGATTAATTAACCAACCAACACACACACTACACAACACAACACACACACACACGCGGCACACACATACACACACCCACACGGCACACACACACATACATGTTCCCACATCCCTTTTTATCCCTTTTTTCACTCAACCAAGATGCATGAGGGTTCAAGAAGACCGATTAATCGGTTAGAAGAAGAAAAAGAAGAAGTAGAAGGAGAGCAAGTATAATTCTTAAACAAAATACCTTCTAGAGGAAAAACGATCGGTGGAAAACAAGTATTAGCCTTGATCCTTCAAAGTTCTTGGATCAAAATTCAATTCTTCTCCAAAAGATAGCAAAATATTGGAGAGTAGAAGAAGAAAATTTGAGAGAGTGAGTGGGGTAGTGGGGGCCGAAAATATGGGGTTTAGGGTTGGGGTCTTCTCTCATTTATAGAGTCCAAAAAGATCTATAGAGTATATGGTAAGATTTTATTCTCCATAATCAAATAAATTAATATTGTGAAGTAGGGAAGAAGAATTAACAAAAATAGATTAGGGTACTAGGCATGAGATTTTCGAAAATATGGCCTTCCAAAAAGCCAAGATTTTGTTTTGGTATTTTTCCATATAGAATAAAATATCATGGAGCAAAATAAAAATAAGGAAAATCCTCCATGAAGCAAGGTAAGGGGCGATTTCTAGCCCTTTTAAATAAGGCATGGATTTTTGAATACTAACTAAAATAAAGTAAGGCAAGATCTCTTGAAGTATGGAAAGATTTGGTAGAATAATTAAATTCTAGGTATGGAAGGAAATCAAACAAGGGATCAATTAAATAGGCAAAATAATATTTCCTTCCTACATGTGTGATTTTCGAAAATCACCTAGGAAAAATATGGGGCTCGATTTTCCTCCTTTAAAATAAGGAAATAATTGGCTCTTTGATTTTAAATTGGATAAATATCCCAAAGGTCAAATTATATCTGGAAAAATAGAAATCCTCTTCAAAAAGGGGGCTAGGGTTCGAAAATTATGAGGATTAGGGTGACTAGTATTTATGGAAATTTTCTCTAATATTCTCACTCACCCTTAAACAAATAATTTATCACATAATCAATAAATAAATCATATGCCACATCATTAAATCAAATAGTTTGACTTTTCAAACTTTCAACACAAACTCATATCAGGAAATAAAAGCATTCTCGATTCCACGTCATCAACAATTAATTCTAGGGCTCTAAAATTAGGGTTCTAAGTTCTGGGGTGTTACACATTGAGAGTGAGAGAGAAGCTCTTCTTAGCTTCAAGAATGGCCTCATCGATGAGCATGGTATTCTTTCATCGTGGCGAAGCGACGAATGCTGCGAATGGCATGGTGTTGAGTGCAGCAACACCACTGGCCATGTCATCACCCTCCAACTTAATTCACATTATTCTGCAAAGTTGAGAGGTAAGATTGGCTCTTCATTGCATGAGTTGGATCATTTAAATCATCTTGACCTCAGTCATAATGATTTTGGAGGCATTCCTATCCCAAAATTCATTGGTTCCATGAAACAATTACGACACTTGTCTCTTGAGAATTATTATTTTAGTGGGATTATTCCTCCTCAGTTAGGGAAACTTACCAACCTACGCTCACTTGACCTTAGTTGGAATGAATTCGGAGAAATTCCCATCCCACAATTCATTGGTTCCATGAACCAATTACAACACTTGTCTCTTCAATTCTCTATGTTTTCTGAGAGCCTTCGGCAACTTAAAAGAATTACTTGGACTCCTGTTGCATAGTAATGGCTTTTCTGGTTTGTTGCCTTACAATTTGAGACAATGCCAAGAATTAAGAATCATTGATATTGGAAGAAACAAGCTAACAGGAGAGCTACCATCTTGGATTGGCAAGGTGTATCAGATGCAATTTCTAAACTTTCGTGGAAATAAATTGCATGGCAGTATTCCTCCCGAGATATGCAATCTTACTAATGTTCAAGTTCTGGATTTATCGATAAACAATCTGTCTTCGATAATACCTGATTGCTTCGACAATTTCACTCTCTTGGCAAGTGAGAGTACCAGTGGCACATATGCTTATGTTAATACTATTGGTACACGGTTTGGAGGCTAAGAAACATGGGAGTATGCATATTCATCATTTCAATGGAAAGGTAAATCTCGGGCTTCTCAAACTCATTGATTTTTCAAGCAATAGATTGACTGGGAACATTCCCAAGTCATTTTCCAGTATGAGCAATTTAAATTCCTTGAATCTTTCAAGAAATAGTTTGACGGGTCATATTATTTCGGACATTGGGAAAATGGGGATACTAGATTCTCTTGATCTATCTCATAACCATTTCTCTGGCAAGATACCTACAAGTCTAGCTGAAATACACACTCTTGGTGTTCTTGATTTGTCGAACAATAATTTGTGTGGAAAATTTCCAACGAGTACTCAACTTCAGAGCTTCAATGCTTCGTCTTATGCCGGGAATGATGGACTTTGTGGCAATCCTCTATTGATGTGCATTGAACATAGCTTGAGGCCATCCACCACTAATCCGGTGGATAACACGAATGAGAAAGACGGCAACAACTTCTCATTTATGCAAGAAGTTGGCATATCAATGGACTTTTGTTTTATCTTTGGATTTTGGGGAGTTATTGGCTCATTCATACTGAAGAAATCATGGAGAGTTGCATTCTCTAACTTGTTAGATGCTGTTGGAGATTGGTTTTATGTCAAGATTGTTGTGGTTGTATCCAAATGGTGACGAAGCTGAAATGCAGGTATACATTTTTTACTCTTTGATACAGTTCTAGGTTAATTTTCGCAAATAACATACTCCCTCAGTACCTGAAAGTTTTTCCTATTTTTCCGTTTCCATTTCCGTTCGTCCCACAAAATTTGTCTCATTTCATTATGCACAATTTTTGGTAGTGGAGGTCATATTCTACAAACCCATTCCTACTCACATTTTATTATAAAATTAATGTATAAAAGTAGAACTCACATTCCACTAACTTTTTCAACTCTCTTTTTATTATGTTTCTTAAAACCCGCGCCGGGTCAAAGTGGGACAATATTAGGGGGTACTATTTATTAGCACTAAAAATACCTGCAAGTATACATGGTAGATCTAGTATAGCTAAAGGTCAGTACCGGGATATCGAACACAGAGAATAAGATTGCAACTGACTACCATATACTAAGCGTCATATACTATCTAGAGACACAGAAATTTTTGGGTTTGGTTTATTAAACTAGACAGAAAATAAATAAACAAATAAAAGAAAGCATAAAAACATATGATACAAAACAGGCGTAAGAAAGTAGAATTTTAGGATCAAAACACAATTGACTTCCTTGAATTACGGTCTCTAGAGTTATTAAGTCGGTCACTTAACTAGATTAAACCCCCTCCCGAGGTGAGAAATCCGTAGATTAGGTGTAATAATTGAAGTCCCCTTCTAATTCTTAGACCTAACTCCTAAAAGATTGTAAGACCACTGACCTCACGTGAAACCTCAACTCTCCCGAGTTCTATTGAATAAAAGTGTGAATTATCCCTCGTCCAAGTTAATTATTTCGTCTCCCGAGTACTCTAATCAACTCTAGCATGTATTCAAAAGGTAGCTAATCAATTGAATGTAAAAGACACAAGGATAAATCAAATAACTGCAAGAGCTAACAAGGAAAATCCATTGAATATTTTCACCAAAAAATCCACAAAAGATGTTCTACTCATAGACAAGTAAAAACTACAAATAAAGTACGAGACATGAAAGAAATTGATAAAACCCAAGGTTGAATCTTCAATATTCAGTCTTCTCTTGCCTGGATCTGCAGAACTCCGCTCCAATGGAAGATGGATGATTATATGTGTGGATTGTGGGATGGAAGAAGGTAGAGAGGGAGAAGGATTGGAGGCTCTGAGATGAAGATTATGAATTAGGTTAGAGGTATTTATAGGTTGGAAAAAGGTTAATTTTTGATAATTTTCGTGGCCTATAAGAAATAGGAGAGATTGGGCTTCACAATATAATAATTCATTTCTTCCGTGAATTCCCGCCTAAATTCCCGCCAGCTTTGACTGCACTGCGCAACGTTCGTAGAATAGACATAACTTTCTCCACAGAACTCCGATTGAGACGTGCGAGATATCCACGCGAAGCTCTTTCGAAGAGGAAGAGAATGATATGCATAAATCACTGATTGGACTCCAAATCTTATGGCAGAATGGGCTCGAACAGAGGCTGCTGCACCTTGGCCTTTTTGCACCTTTTTTTCTATCTTTTTCTATCATTTATCAACAAACACATTAAAAATACCAAATGTATAACATATGAAATTTAAGAACATAATTTGCATGATTGACATTTAAAATGAGTCAAATCTAGCCCTTAAAAACATGCAAAATCCGTGTTTGTCAAGGGGACGGAGGGAGTAAAATTTACGCAACTTTTTATCTTCGCCTTATTTTTAACATATTACAATCAAAAATTGATTTTTTGATTTATAACATCCTCATTTTTTTCAGCGGTGAAGGCACTTTAACATGGCTTGTGATCTTTCCAAGTTACTATAATTTGGATTGATTGTTATCAATCCCTTTGTTATGAATTACAGCAATGTACTTTCACTTTGTTTCAATTTCTTGCTTTCATTTGTAAACTCTATGTTTGGTGTGTATTTGTTTCTTCTAGAATTGAATGTTTGTGTTTTTATTATGAGTTTCTTTCCCTTTAAATCCATATCCACACTCTTGCAAGTGTCAGCTTTGAGTTTTTTTCAATGATAGTAGGAAAAATGCTATGTATATGCACTGTATTCTATGTACGTAAAGAGTAGTATACTCATATTGTGTAATATTGTCTAATACAGAGAATATTTAATATTTTCTAAATATATAAACAAAAAATATTTAAAATATTCATGTCAATCCATATGCCACAACTCCTATATTCAGTTAATATTGTCTCCTCACTTAACGCACAAAGATTTCTTTTTAAATTTCAATGTCGAAGAGAAATCAATCTTATGCTATTACCTAACATCATATAAATGATAGGATCAAAGACGCAACTGCAAAGAAAGTGAGATATTCTATTAACTTTATTGCTTATTCTACTTTTGAATTTGTAAATATAAAGAATTTTTCATCTCTGAGGCAAAACTATCCAAATTGTGAATCTATGTCAAACAAATAAAATGAATACTTCCTCCCTCTCATTTTGACTCAGAACGGGTTTTAAAAAGATGTTTGACTTTGTGAAGAAAAGAGGAGAAGATGACCTTGTGGAATGTGTGTTCCACTTTTATATATAAAGCAAATGAGACTTTAAATGCAAACACTCCGAGATGGTAAAATGAGATATTTACTTGTTTTTTTTTTTTTTTTTAAATATTTCCCAAAATGATACTCGTAAAACAAAGGCCTTTAGTGGTACAAACAAACCGAGGCTGGTAAAATCCAGCTAAACTAAAGATGGGCTGAATATTGGGCCTGAGAAGTATATTTGGGGGCTTTTAACATATAAATGTGTCAATTACCATAAATTAGTTTAGCCACTTTTAATTTGCTCTATTTTTATATCCTTTTATTTCTTAAATTTAATTCCTTAGCTGTAAGTATAACTTTATGATAATTAATTTGAGTTTACTAATCCAATCAAGAATTACTATATGATTCACACACACATTTGGAGGAGGAACTTCTAGGAATTGAATTGTGCTATGTCATCATTTAACATAGATCGTTATAATTAATTAATCCAAAATTAGAGTATACAATTTTTTTCAATTTAAAAAAATTAGCGCTGTGCTATTTCAGTCAAACTCAACAATGACTTTTTGGTCAATTGAATTATTGAAGAATTTCTCTCATCAATTAGTACTTAGTAGTGAAATCATTTATAGGAAACCATAACATTATGTAGTGGGTTTGGTAACGTTCCAAATAATTGAGATATATTGGAAAAATGACTTTTAATTCTTAAAACTTGACTAAGTAGTCTTTGTCTTTCACCTCATTTTTCTATACGCAAGGAACCAAAATATCCACTAAAATTGTTTGCGGAGAAAACACAAAACAAATTAGGGTAACAACAATGACTTAATAAACCCTAAACCTCATGTTAAATAGTAAAGATATAAAAGAATTGTTCTATGCGCTTCAGCTTGTTGCTTTTGATTTTTGGTGATTTTATATACCTTTGAAACAAATCTTTCTATTTAAATTAAATGGATCAAATCGTTGCAAGTGTTCATTTCATGTTAATTTCAGAAGAGCTTATATTTCCTAATGTTTTCGAATTTGTTATTTATTTTATTTATTTTTTATGTTAATTACCAAGGGTATCTACCGGCGGTCCAGCTACTATTCACCTTGCTGATTTGTAGGCACCTCAATGGCTAGGACAGCTAGCCCAAGAATTTAAAGCTGAAGCTGCTCCATACCCAAAGGTAGGGATCGATCCCATGGCCATTTGGTTAAGGATGGACAAGACTCATGCCACTCGACCACACCCCTTGGGTTTTATTTATTTTATTTATTGTTATAATAGCAATTTTCCCCAATAGATGCCAGAGACATATATATCTTCGTACTGCTGGTTCAAATTTTGAAATTTGATTTTTATGCTATTCATAAAATTAATATCGTTAATAACAAGATATAAGGAGTATAATAATTAACAAAATAATACTATTAATATCAAAAGTCGGTTATCTTGGAAATTTAACACTATATGTATAAATTAATCTTCTTTTTGTATTCACTAGATACCAATTTTGCATTTCATTCTTCAATTTATTATGCAGATTTTTAGGGAATAGTAATTTAGACAGCCTGCAGTTTACTATGGATTGCGTCTTTGTTTTCATTGATTTTGAACGCAAGTTTTGTTTATTAGGAATTCTTTCGTCATTTAAAACCCTACCCTAATTTCCACGTTACGTTATTACGATCAACTGATGTGGGACATTGGTCTGTAACAGCTTGGTGGCAATGATCAAGTTTGGAAACTTGAAAATATTAATAATGTAGAAATTCAGTTATCTAGGAAATTTAGTATATGAAATAATTAAGTTTGTTTGTCCCTAAAAATAGTCCATTTTTATTATCCAATATTAGACTATTTCATTTTAGTAAATATTTCTTTCTAATAAAACGAGTCTCATTTTTTTATTAAAATACTCGATTAAATATAATAAAATTGAAACAACGATTAAACATTAAAGACGAAATAAACCATTGACTGAGATAAACTTTTAAATTATTTATACTGGATAATTATTTAATCAAAGAACAAAATAATAGAGTAGCATTTTTAGTGGTTATACTACATGTTATTTTTCTTGATTTTGAACGCAATTCTTGCGTTAAGTTAGTTTGATTGGGAGCATTATTTCAACCCAAATTTTTACGTTCTCATATCATGAATTAGTCTTTTCTTAATTGGAAAAGTGGTGATAGTTATCAATGATTATCAACATTCTGTTTACCTCTATTTAAGAGCGTTGGAGTTGATACAATGGAGTATCCCACAAATACATTACCCTTTATACATCAGTAAAGACTAAAGAGAGGATGATTTCGGATAAAACATTAGAAATCAAATATCTTCTGCTTCTTCTTTTATGTGTGTTTGTTTCAGGAGATGCAGAAACGAGATGCATTGAAAGGGAGAGAGAAGCTCTTCTAAGCTTCAAGAATGGCCTCATCGATGAGTATGGCCGCTATCTCTCGTCATGGCAAGGCGATGAATGCTGCGAATGGGCTGGTGTTGAGTGCAGCAACACCACAAGCCATGTCATCAACCTCTACCTTAACGATAAAGATTTAAGAGGTAATATCGGATCCTCATTGCTCAAGTTGCATTACTTAAATCTTCTTGACCTCAGCGGGAATGATTTCGGAGGCATTCCAATCCCAGAATTCATTTGTTCCATGAATCAGTTACAAGAATTGTCTCTTCAGGGTTGTCAATTTTCCGGGGCCATTCCTCTCCAGTTAGGGAACCTTACCAACCTACAATCACTGGACTTGTCCTATAATAATCTCAGTGGATCAATCCCAGACCCGAGAGCATTTCCTTCATTGACTGAACTTATCCTTTCCGGTAATAACTTTACCGGCTCCATTCCTCTAAGTATTGGCCAACTCTCCGAACTTCAAATTCTAGATCTTTCTCATAACTCTTTCGAAGGTTTAGTCTCTGAATCCCACTTCATAAAGCTTCACAAGTTAACTAAACTGGATTTATCCTTCAATCCATTATTGAACTTGGATATTGCCCCTGATTGGAGTCCTCCTTTTCAGTTGACTAGTATATCTCTAGCCGGGTGCAATGTGGGTCCGTATTTTCCAAAATGGATACGATCTCAAAGGAATTTGACATCCCTTGATCTCAGTGATGCCAATATAAGAGATGAAGCCGCAAGGGTGCTGTGGAATTTGTTGTCTTCATTAGAACACTTATATCTCTCCGACAATCAAATAAGTGGCACAGTTCCAAATCTCTCATCCACCTCAATCCACCATATGGATCTTAGTAGCAATCAATTGTCAGGTCATATACCATCATTTCCTGTCCATGCTTTTAATATTTTATTGAGTGGAAATATGTTCTCTGGTTCAATTTGCAAAGCTCTCCACGTTGAACTTGCATACATTATGTACCTTGACCTCTCAAATAATCAGTTGGCTGGAGAGGTTCCCAACTGTTGGGAGAAAATGCCCAACTTGCGCATCCTTTATTTGGCTAACAACAGTTTTTCTGGTGAAATTCCTCTCTCTTTAGGCGCTTTACTTGAGCTCCAGATACTCCAAATGCATGGTAATAATTTATCTGGTGAATTTCCTGACAGTTTGAGAGATTGCCATATGTTGATATTAATTGATGTTGAAGGAAACAAGTTAACAGGAGAGATCCCCGCTTGGATTGGCGAGTTGCATAGATTGCAATTTCTAAACTTTCGTGGAAATAAATTGCATGGCAGGATTCCTCCCGAGATATGCAATCTTTTATATATTCGAGTTCTGGATTTGTCAATAAACAATCTATCTTGGATAATACCTGATTGCTACAACTTTCGTACCTTGTCTACTGTGGAGAATGTGGCCTTAGGGGATTTTCACACTCCTCGTGGTCCAAATATAATTGTCGGCATGTCAAGCTACGGACATGTTTTACCTAATATTGACCGCAACCGCAATGGATATTCATCCTTTCAATGGAAAGGTAAGGAATATGAGTACTCGGGAAATATCAAGCTTCTCAAACTTATTGATTTATGAAGCAATAGATTGACCGGAAACATTCCCAAGTCATTTTCTGATATGAAAGGATTATATTCCCTCAATCTATCAAGAAATAGTTTGGTGGGACATATAATTCCAGATATTGGCAAAATGGAGATGCTAGATTCTCTTGATCTGTCTCATAACCAGCTGTCTGGCAAGATACCGGCTAGTATGGTAGAATTACACAGTCTTGGTGTTCTTGATTTGTCAAACAACAAGTTGTCCGAAAAAATTCCAACAGGTACTCAACTTCAGAGCTTCAATGCCTCAGTTTATGCCAATAATGATGGGCTATGTGGCAACCCTCTGCCAAAGTGCCCCGGAGATAGCTTGAGGCCACCCACCACTAATCCGGTGGATAACACGAATGAGAAAGACGACAACAACTTCTCATTTATGCAAGAAGTTGGCATATCAATGGGATTTGGTTTTATCTTTGGATTTTGGGGAGTTATTGGCTCATTCATACTGAAGAAATCATGGAGAATTGCATTCTTCAACTTGTTTGATGATGTTGGAGATTGGTTCTACGTCAAGATTGTTGTGTTTGTATCCAAATGGAAACGAAGCAGGAATGCTGAAATGCAGGTAATATCAACCTGATTTATAGCGCTTAAATAAAGTTTTTGGTAAAAATTTTACTCTGATCTTTTTATCTTCATGTTACTTTTAACATATTACAATCATGATTTGATTTTTGGATTTATAACATCCTTATTTTTTTCAGCGGTGAAACCAGGCGCTTTATTGTTCAATCAAGGTCAAACTCATAGCTGGTGAATGGTGATCTTTCCAAGTTCTAGTAATTTGGATTGTTTTTCTCAATCTCTTTTTTTGTGTATTGTGTCAATGTACTTTCACTTTATTTCAGTTTCATGTTTTCATTTGTAAACCATATGTTTGTTGTGTATTTGTTTCTTCTAGAAATGAATGTTTGTGTTTTTATACTTAGTTTCTTGCCCTTTAAATCCATGTCCACACTTTGCAAATTTCAGCTTTGAGTTTTTTCAATGATTTTCAACCAAAACAAATTAGTTAAAATAATATCCCAAAATATTCTTGATTGATTGCTTTATTTCTTGAATAAACTCTAATTGTAGCCTTATTGTTTCCTTCAATTACCAATTCTCTTTATTCTAACAGCATATAACATAATCAAAATACAAAATAGTACAATATAAAACCTCAAACAACAAATTCACTAAAACAAATCCAATTTCAAAAAATTATCCATATCAATTAATCAAATTAATTAACTTATACCAAAACAAGAAAGGACTAACCTTGATTCAACTTTCCCAATAGTCACATAGAAAAAAGTAGAATCACCCAAAACAAGATATCAGTCATATGCTTTTACCTGTCATCAAATGTGCGGATCATAGATTAAATAACACAACAAAGGACTAACCTCGATTCCAAATAAATGAGTGATTCATCTGAATTCATAATTTCTTATTCTGCTTTTGAATTTGAAATCTCTGTGGCTAAATTATTAAAGTTATGGTTTCTCAGATTGATACTCCCTCCGTTCCATAGTAATAGAGACATTTATTTTTCAGCACGAAGATTAAGAAAATTTTTGTTAGATGAGTTAAGTAAAAGGGAGAATAAAGTGGAAAATGAAAAAGGTAGAGAGATGAAGAGAAAATAAAGTAAGAGAGTAAAGTAGACGTGGAAAAATGTGTTGACTTTTACTAATAAAGGAAATGACTCTATTACTATGGAACGTACCAAAATGACAAAATGATTCTATTATAATGGAACGGAAGAAGTGGTATTGTAAAACTAAGCCTTTAAATGGGCCTTGGAAGTAGAAATGGGCTTTAAACACGCTGGCAGCACTGGACCTCATGATAGAAAGAAATTGGTAAAATTGAACTGGGCTCAAAATGGGCCTCGGAAGTAGAAATGGGCTTTCAACATAAAATCTTCTATCAATACTCAATCACTTAAGTTAATTATCCTACTTTTCTACTACTCCATATCTTTACATAATTTTATCTTAAATTTTACATTATTATGCGAAAATAGATAATAAATTAAGTTTACTAATTCAGTTAATGTTTATAAATACTTTAGATTTGAATTATTTGCTTTTAGTTTTAATTCACACATACGCTACATCCTACATATTGGGTGACTCAAATCCTTGAATTAAAAACTTAGCTCCCGAAGGACATCTAACGAACTAATTAAATTGTGTATCATCGTCAATAACTAGTTGATTGTAACAATTATTAATCCAAATGTGGAGTGAAATATAATAAATCATAACATGATATGACATTACACGACATGAATTTATCGCATATGTTTATTTAACCTATGACTTGGCCACATGTATTTTATTTTGTATTTTGCACTTATTGAAGAATTTCTATCATCAATTAGTACTCAAGTAATTTCCGGGAAAACAAATAATTATATAGTGGGTGTAAAATACTTCATCCGTCCACGAAAAATAGAACACGTTTGTCATTTTTTTTTTCATGAAATAGAGCACATTTGTCATTTACCCTTCTCCCTTACTCCTAATTATATGGACCCCACCCCACATTTCACTAACACTACTCTCTTTCTTTTTTCTCTTAATAATAATATGGACCCCACATTTGTCATTTTTATCAATTCCACAATAAAACCCGTGTCATTCACAATGTGTCCTATTTTTCGTGGATGGAGGGAGTATGTTCAATGAAAAGCACCACGTGCAAAAGGTCGGAGGCAACGGCACACACGGCCATGCCTCAGGTGGCTGATCATGCACATGTAAAATATGTTAACTTTTACTAAAAATGGAAATAACTCCACTACTATGCAACGTATTAAAATGAAAAATGACTCAATTACTATGGAATAGATGGAGTAGTATATAATGAACACGAATTATCTTTAATTTTATCATGTACTATATATTTTTTGCATCATAAATTAATCAACCATCACTTTATAATTTTGTCGTTTTGATTGGTTTTAAACGCAAGTCTTTCGTCAACTTTTGTTTATATGTTGTTGTTGGAGAACCGCGTGATTGGATGAAAAATAGTTGAGAGTATTATTTTTATATCACAAAGCTGTAGATTTTTTGTGATGCTTATTTAGTCTTCCTTCACTTAATTGGAAAAGAATCTTTATTTTTTTGCAAGTTGTCTAATCAAGTTGAATTTTATTTTTATAAAAGTACTAATATCACCTTATTTATTTATGCCTTTTTTCCATTGATTTTGGACGTTACCTAAAATTTTGTTTGTGTATAATTGGAAAAGAATCTTTGTATTCTTTTTTTGCAAGTTTCTAATTAAGTTGAATTTCATTTTTAAAAGAAGAACTAATATCACCTTACTTTTACCTATTTAAACCATTACACTAGATTTACTAAAAAGTTGAAAGACTGAATATCTCATATCCAACCCTTCAATGACTATATTAACTCTTATCATAAAAATTCTGAAATTTATATGATGGTATCAATTAAGTCCCTTTTTTGAATTTACCATATGTATCCCGATCTTTGCAACTATATAAACGTAATCAATCGTTTTAAATTATTTTACTCCAATCTAATTAATAAATAGTAAAACATCATTTCATTGATGACAGAGAAACATGAACAATCTCCGTGCATTACTCAATTGATTTTGTACTCCCTTTATCCCATTAATAATCTCATTTTGCAATTTTAGTAGGTTCCAAAAAATTGATTCACATTCTAATTTTTAACCTTTTTACTTCTAATAAAGTGTCTAATTTTTTAATAACACTTCTTCAATTATTTTTCTCTTTCCCTCTTATACTTTACCAATTTAATACTCTCTTCGTCCCACTAAATATGACCCACTTTCATTTTTGATTTGTCCCTACCAAGATAACTCTATACTAAAAATAGAAACACCTTTATCTCTATTATATTCACTCTCTCCACTTCACAGAAAAAATTAAGTTGCATAAATTCTCGTGCTGCCCAAGGAAGGGGAGTATTAAAACTCGTGTCGTCACCAAAGTTCTTATTTTAGGAAACGAATAGAGTATATTTTAAGTTGTACTCCGTCCCATAAAAATAGACTAAATTTCATTTTTCTCATTCTCTTTTTACTTTTTTATTTATGGGCCTAACCATCTGCGACACTATTTCAACTACTATTTTTCTTCTATCTCACTTTACCAATTACTCCATTCGTTCTCTCATAGTTGAGTCATTTTTTCATTTCGGAAAGTTCTCTCATAGTTGAGTCATTTCGAAAACTTTTTTCTCTTTCTTACTTTATTTTCTCTACTTTATTAACTTTTTACTTTACCGTGTCATCTCCAATTAACTATTTCTATGGTACGGAGGGAGTTATAATTAAGTCCGCCTTCGCTTTACTCAATTTTGTCTTCTTTCATTAATTTCAAACTTAATTCTTACGTTAAAGTTTATTCATATGTTCACATGTTGGACAATTCATGAGAAATGTCTACGTAACATCTAGGTAAGTTGGATCTCGTTTTAGGAATTTTACCTATTTAAACTGTTGACAATGGAGTATTCCATAAATACAATTCACTTCAATACGTCAGTAAAGAATAAAGATAGTATGATTTCTAAAAAAATAATACTAGCAATCAAGTTTGTTCTTGTTGTTCTTTGTTGTGTGTTTGTTTCAGGATACGCACAAGTGAGATGCATTGAGAGTGAGCGAGAAGCTCTTCTAACCTTCAAGAATGGCACCTTCGATGAGTTTGATATTCTCTCATCGTGGCAGGGCGACGAATGCTGTGAATGGCGCGGTGTTGAGTGCAGCAACACCACTGGCCATGTCATCATCCTCCAGCTTAACAATATTGATAATGATTGTAAATGGAAAGGTAGTGATGATTGTCACTTGGAAGGTGAGCTTCGTTCTTCATTGCTTGAGTTGCATCATTTATATTATCTTGACCTTAGTCGGAATGACTTTGGAGGCAATCCGATTCCAAAATTCATTGGTTCCATGAAACAATTACAACACTTATCTCTTTCGGATTGTCGCTTTTCTGGTAACATTCCTCCTCAGTTAGGTAACCTTACCAATCTACACACACTTGACTTTAGTGGGAATGACTTTGGAGATAATCCGATCCTAGAATTCGTTAGTTCCATGAAACAGTTACAGCACTTGTTTCTTTCAAGTTGTAGCTTTAATGGGAGTGTTCTTCCTCAGTTAGGAAATCTTACCAACCTACGCTCACTTGACCTGAGTGATAATGCTTTTGAAGCCATTCCAATCCCAGAATTCATTGGTTCCATGAAACAATTACAACACTTG